>NC_071090.1:33546773-33714273 GCF_027358695.1 Spea bombifrons | reverse complement strand
GTTTTAGAAAGTTATACAGAAAGCTGTCTAGCAGATTTTCAACTATAACTTCCAAGATATTCAGGCACCCTGTACTTTGTCAAATGCTGATTGAGGATTATAATCCAACAACAGCTGGGCAGTTACATATTTTAGATGGTACTGCAGTAACAAATAACCACATCGATATTGTAAAATGAACAGATTTTAAAGATATTGAACATCTTCCAAATAGCACATAAAATACAAGTATAAGTACTACACTGCATGAAAAATGTTGCTCTAAAAGTTCAACTGAACTAAGTACTTGCCATACCGCCATACTGCAGCAAAACATATCATAAACAAAATCTAGACAAAATAATTGCTACGTGTTAGTTTCAGTCTGAAAGTTGTTTTTGGCAGGATCAACTCTTTGTTTAACAGGCCCATCAAAAAGATGGTCTTGTCTCTTACAAAATCAATTGTAAAGAAATCTAATCCTGTAAAGAAAATGGATACACATATTTCATTATAAATTATGGTAATGTAATAGTATGTTAGTCATGATTGTGTAAAGTGTCAACTTGGCATCGGGCCAACAGATGTCTAGCTAATAAAGGTTGTTCCTAGAGTTTCTCCTACACTAGATGCAGTGGCATATTTTGGCTTAGGCCACATGGTACCAGCCCCTGGACCTTACTAACATAGGATTCCTATAAGAAATTCCCCGTGTATCTGATCCACCTGTTGGCACAGTCAGTGGCGGAACTACCAGGGTCACAGGGGTCGTGACTGCGACCAGGCCCTGGAGTTCTGCCAGTCAGGGGGGCCCAAGGGGTGCCGAGCGGTCGTTTTCAGAAACCGCTAGGCGCCCTTCTGTCTCTTGAGTCTCCTCTGCTCCCTGCCGCCACCGCCTGCCTCAGCACTGCCCCGACTGCAGTGGTGGGAGCGTGAGGCGTCTTTCTCGGGTGCTGGCGCTTCACGCTGAGAAGGGGGGGTAGGGAGAGGGTAGATAGTGAGAAGGGGGTAGGGAGAGGGTAGATCGTGAGAAGGAGGGTAGGGAGAGGGTAGATAGTGAGAAGGGGGTAGGGAGAGGGTAGATCGTGAGAGAGGGGGGTAGGGAGAGGGGGTAGATAGTGTGAGAGGGGGGGTAGGGAGAGGGTAGATAGTGAGAATGGGGGGTAGGGAGAGGGTAGATAGTGAGAATGGGGGGTAGGGAGAGGGTAGATAATGAGAATGGGGGGGTAGAGATAGATAGCGTGAAAAGGGGGAGGGGTAGATGGTGTGAGAAGGGGGTAGATTGGGTTGAGGGTGGGGGGGTGGATTCTCGCACCGGGGCCCTGAGGCTTCTAGTTACCCCCCTGGGCACAGTATTTCTTCCTCTCCATTGAGTGACCTTTTTAGATGAAGCATAAAAATATGACAGTATACAGTGGGGCCTGGATAAACTATGTTTCTAGTGTCCCCTGCCCCCAGCATGCATTTTTCTCACCAAGTTTGCCCATATGGTATGGGCATTCCTGTAGCTTAAGCATCTTACAAGAGCAGCAGTACCATGTTAAAAAGTATTTTATTGTTATAAAATACAGAAAAAAAGATTCAGAGAATTGTCACTTCTAGAATGTTAGAATGGGAACAGTAAGTTTTTTTTAAAAAACAAAAATGTATAATTGTGAAAACATGTTCTTTTAATGAGATCTCTCCACACAAATAATCTGTGCCCAAGATTCAGTGGCAAGAAAAGACGTTGCAAACGTTGCATTCTGTACAAAACCAATACTATTTTTTGAATGCAAGAATAGATCTCTACTTTATGAGATTTCTGAGGTCCCAAAAGTTTATGATCATATTTCTATTTTGACCCAATATAAAGTTTCACCTTTGACTAAAAAAATATCATGAGCTAACACAGCTATATCCATTTTATTTATTAATTTCTATTATACAATTTTACGAGATATACAACTTATATGGATATGTTTTCATGTTTGTTCCAGACTATTAAGAAACAAATACCTAAATACATCATAGTAAGCTGAAACAAAACCCAGCACATGCTGAGAGAGGTAACACCTGTGATGATTTAAACCATGAAATGCCAATAAAATGTTTATTATACAGTTACTTGGCTACACTTGCACTTCCTCAACATCAAAATTCTATGTTTACTTAGAATTATGATTAAACAATCTTGCATACTTACCGTTTAAAAGGTTTGAGTGTAAGAACTAAATATTCTATTTCTAAATATATAAATTATAACATATTTAATAAAATCAAGCACATAGGCATGTTATCTTTATAGGCAAACATTGGCAGTAAAATAGGATGCCATCTTTACCAAAGTCAGTTCATGAAATTTCTGCCGCGCTAGATCTGTCCGGATCCACTGTAAGTGCTATTATTGTGAAGTAAAAGCTTCTAGGAGTAACAACAACTCAGCTATGAAGCTGTAGACCACAAACACCCAGAGAGCTGGGCTGCCAAGTGCTGAAGCACATAGTATAAAAATTGCCTGCCCTCTGTAGCATCACTCACTACAGAGTTTCAAACTGCCTCTGGAAGCAATTTCAGCACAAGCACTGTGCATCGGGAGCTTCATGATTTTTTTTAGCTGAGCAGCCACGCACAAGCTCACAATTCCTATGCGGAATGCCAAGTGTTGGCTGGGCTGTTGTAAAGCACACCACCAATGGACTCTGGAGCAGTGGAAAGGTGTTCTCTGGAGTGATGAACCTATGTGGAAGTCTAATGGGCAGATCTGGGTTTGCAGCTGCCAAGAGAATGCTACCTGCTAGAATGCATAGTGACTATAATTTTAGTCTTGAAAAGTCTAATTTTTATATGGCTCACTGGATCACACAATACCATTTATCTAAAAAGCATGTTAGATGAACCTTCAGTGACTTTTCTCCTGTTGAGTCTGCTATGTAATGTGTTTCCTCGAACATTAGCAGATATACTTGGTGTTCTTTTATTTACAACTATATAATACATACATTTTCGTTTTTTCTTTCAACATAAAATACAGTGCTGGATCCGATAATCTTGGCTAGCACTGACAAAATCTATTTTTTCTCCCCAGTTTTCTTTATCTGTAGTCCTGAAGGCTTGGCATTGCTCTGTGACTTTCCCTGCTCAAACACCACAGTGAGTGGATTTGTCATAACAATGCTAATGAAGTCTCCTTCCATACACTTTCATTAGTTAGAGTGTCTGGGTGATTTTTAAGACTGAGCCAATATATTGTTTACCATAAGGCATGTGGCTGATATGCAGCTGCCTGAAAACATTATTTTATATAAAAACTAGAACTGATTAAAAAATGATTTCCCCTATAAGGAATATGTTTTATTCCAGAGAAAGAAGTCCATATCTACCCGACCTTGAAGAGAGACCCTTTCACTCATGTATTGAGGATTGAATAAAGGGACATAATTTGATGAAATCAAAAGAAGCCGCTCATAGTGTCAAATAATGTCCCCCTTTTAAATAGCTGGGCTAAATATATTTTTCAAACCGAAACTGAAAGTCCGCACAATTTCCCAAATCATTATTTTTGCAGCAGTGAAGAATGTTTTGGATTAATAGTGTGGCTTTGCTCCAAATAATAGTGACCTTGTTAAAATGTGGGACTTCACCTAAGGTGTTATTAAGAAGACAACTGGTCATGAGTATGGCTTTTGAAACAATTGAAAAGGTTCCAGAAATATAATGTTTCTCTTTATTATTTTTTATTTTTTTTCCCATGTTAACATCAGGCGTAAACTGCGAGAATGGGATCACTATCACTATTTTGTGCCAGAAATGACAAGTTTTCAGCAGCATAAACCTATCAGCAAACAATCTGTTTTTGTGTCTTGGAGTGTCTACAAATCAATCAGGGCTATAATTAGCTGGTTTTATTATATCTGACTATTAGAATCTAAAGGAAGTTGACTGGTATGGGAAACAGAGTTTAATCTACCCAGCTTATGTGTTGTGTTTTGAGCAAGTTCGTCACATTTCCTTTTTACTTGTCTCTGTCATTATCTGCCTGTTGTCAGAAATTTCGTGAGACTGACACCTTAATTGCTTGCCATGTAACTGACATCAAGCAGCACATAGCTAGTTATTATGGTAAGAAGTGACCATAATAAGCGCCACAGTTTAGAAGTCCAAGAACGCAATCTGTCCTACATAGGCATCGCGGCGGGGGGGCGGCTGGCTTTTCTCGTCAGTGTTAGAATGCAAATGCATTCAAGAAGCTTAGGAAACATGGTTTGCCTTAGGTGCTAAACAAAGTTCAAGACTTGGCACTGGCAATAGGAAGATGGTCAGAATGGTCAGTCACCATTACGTGGCACTAAAATAACACCTGCCAGCTTGAGACTTTTCTTCTATAATCAAGTGTATATAGTCCTTGCATTACAAACATGCCCTATGGCACATAATACCTCTGGTGACAAAATTCGGGGATTGCTTGGTTGAACACATGATGGATGATTTAGTATCTAAGTGTTTGCCTTGTGAGAATATACCAAATCCACAGAATAATGGTGACTATGGAGATACATTGGCAGAATTAGGCTATGCAGGATTGTTTTTTTTTTTAACCATCATCCATCGTAATATTGTGATTGCAATATTTTGAATCAATATTTATTTTGAATCAATATTTAACTAACAACAATTACAGAAAACCAGTAATTAATTACGCAGCTATGTTTGACTCACTCCTTAGCAACAAAAATTCAGTACATAATATCCATCATTTTAGATTTCCTCCAGAAGCCACTGTTGGGTTTTTAATTTCTCTTAGAGAACGGATTGAGGGTGCATCCGTAAAATGAAGATCCACTTTGTTATTCTTAAAAAGGAAAATAATCAATTATAATAAATAAAAGACATGCGCCATACTTGCACAAGTATTTCTTCACCCATCCTTTTGTGCATATTTCTTGTACATAAGTGAATCATATGAAACCATACATATACATTCTAGTAGACTTGGGCGCTGGCCAACTCTTCGTGTTCGTCTTCGTGGGGGGAAAAAGACCAAACACCTCCTGGAGAATCTCAGGGGGTGAAGGGCTCTCAAGAGAGTTAAAAAGGCTGTGCAAGTGAGCCTACTGGTCACCTGCAGGGACCTCCTTTGCCATCAATGGTTGATGCCAGGGGAGGTCTCTGAAGGCGACCAATAGGGTCGTTCACACCGCCCTTTAACCCCGACGGCGAACCTAGGGATTTCCGCTTCTGTCAACCCCTGCGATGCTGTGTAGATAAGGTAGGCTAGATGGAGAAGGGACCAGGGAGATTAGTAAACGAACACGAAGATTCTTCATGTTGTGTGTCTTAGTCTTCATCTACGTTTTGCCGCCACCATGTTCGTATTTTCGGCATTCGGGCTGAACAACGAAAACGTACCCTTCATGTTCGTTTTCATATTCTCCTGAATACAAATGCACAAGTCTAGTTTCTAGTAGACTTGGGCACCAGGGGGCTCTTCGTGTTCGTCTTCGTGCTCGTCTTCGGCAAAAAAAAAAACTTCATATTCCGCGAATATTCGCCTGGTCCTGTCTTCTCTTCGGGCGAATATTCGCGGACATTCTTCGTGCTCGGGTTTTCTTCGTTTTCCCCGGTTAAGGGGTTAAAACGGAGTTAAAGCCGCTCTGGCGCCAGGAGTTTAAATGTCCGTATGAGCAACTCTATTGGTCGTCAGCAGGGGGCTCGTCTGCCATTGGTTGATGGCAGACGAGCCCCCTGCTGGCGACCAATAAGGTCGCTCGTACAGACTGTTATACTCCTGGCGCCGTAATTGTTCGGCAGATCCCGCTGGTCTCCCTGTTCTATCATTTATTAACTGATAGAACAGGGAGACCAGCGGGATCTGCTGGGTAAGTTGCAGCATTGGGATTTTAAAAGTCTGCACGAGCGACTCTGTTGGTCGCTCGTGCAGACTTTTAAAACCCCAATGCTACAACTTACCCGGCACGTCCCACTGGTCTCCCTCCCTGTTCAATTAATTAAATGTCCGTGCGAGCGACCAATAAAGTCCCCCGTACGGACATTTAACTATCTGAACAGGGAGGGAGATCAGTGGCATCGGCAGGGTAAGTTGCAGCATTGGGGTTTTAAAACCCCAATGCTGCAACTTGCCCTGCCGATGCCACTGGTCTTTAACTAATTGAACAGGGAGGGAGACCGATGTCACTGGTCTCCCTCCCTGTTCAATTAGTTAGTCTGTGCGGGGTTAAATGTCCGTACGAGCGACCAATAAAGTCGCTCGTACGGACATTTAACTCTGTACAGGGAGGGAGACCAGTGGCATCGGCAGGGTAAGTTGCAGCTGCAACTTGCCCTGCCGATGCCACTGGTCTTTAACTAATTGAACAGGGAGGGAGACCGATGCCACTGGTCTCCCTCCCTGTTCAATTAGTTAGTCTGTGCGGGGTTAAATTTAAATCTGTACAGGGAGGGAGACCAGTGGCATCGGCACTGCCGATGCCACTGGTCTCCCTCCCTGTTCAATTAGTTAGGGGTTAACTTTATTTTAAAGGGTTAAGGGGCCGTGCAAGTGAGCCTATTGGTCGCTTGCACGGCCCTTTAACCTATGGATTTCC
The DNA here is from genome assembly GCF_027358695.1 of Spea bombifrons. NCBI lineage: Eukaryota > Metazoa > Chordata > Amphibia > Anura > Pelobatidae > Spea > Spea bombifrons. The sequence continues at coordinate 33,707,710 of NC_071090.1, read as the reverse complement.
GCTCCCGTTAAACCCTTCGATGCTGTGTTAGATAACGCAGCATCGAAGGGGTTAACGGGAGCGGAAATCCATAGGTTCGCTGTCAGGGGCTACAAAGACCGTGCGAGTGAGCCTATTGGTCACCTGCAGGGTCTTTCTCTGGCATCAACCAATTGGTTGATGCCAGAGGAGGTCCCTGTAGGCGACCAATAGGCTCATTCGCACTGCCCTGTAACCCGTGACGGCGAACCTGCGGATTTCCACTTCCGGGAACTGCCGCGATGCCGCGAAGCCGCGAAGACAAGGTAAGATGAAGGGGGGGAATGGTAGACAAAGACGAAGACAATCACGAAGATCTTCGTGGTGTGTGTCTTCGTCTTCGCCTACGTTTTACCGCCGCCGTCTTCTCTTCGGCGTGTCTTCGGAACGAACACGAAAACGCACTCTTCGTGTTCGTTTCCATGTTCGCCCGAAGACGAATGCACAAGTCTAGTTTCTAGTACCTAACTGCAGTTGAATATTTGATGCAAATATTGATGCAAGTCCCTTCATATAGCAGTCATACACCAGCCCAAAACACATCTGGCTCAATGTATACTATCCAGTAGACTTGTGCACAGCAAGCAAAATTGCGTCGGACACATTTTTTGTTTTTGCCAAATTTGTTTTCTCCCTCAGGTTGTTGAACCCATCAATCACAGCCATAACAATCAATGAGACCACATCCTGGCTACTTCTACCTATAAGTTATTGATATGTACCCTCATACACACAGTCCTTCCCACTTTACCTCATCAATCAGCGATAAAACTGCTTGTAATGGTGCCATAACGGGTTGTAATGGCAGCTTCACGTGAAAACGAATGGACCAATCACTATGAATTTTCAGAACATTGGCAGTCCGGTTTTGTCAGTTTTGCAGGGGATCATCCTTGTTATGGTTGATTCATATGAACCATGAAACAGGGAAGTTTCTGTAAAAATAAAGTTTGTATGAAAGCAAATGCACATGTCTACTATCCAGTCCTGGCAAATTTGCACAAAAAGATATACATAAAGAGAAACACACCATAAAAATATACACATTCAGATTCCAGGGTGCTGCTGAAATTACCAACATGTACACAGCAATGTATTTACCTTACCTAACTGCTCCTGAACTGCCTCAAAAGGCGTGTTGTGCCTTTAAGGCAGGGAGCTTCTGGATATGATGTAATATACTTGCATGTCTTAAAGTCACGCAGTGCATTCTATGGAGGCTGTGCTGAGTCGGCCTTATACTATCATGCTGAGTCAGCTTTAGACTATCATGCAATTTAAAGAAAGAGTTTCAGTGGGGTAAAATGCAGTAAAAAAAAGATAGGACACTTCAAAATCGGTGTACTAAGCAAAACGTTAGTTAGGCATAATTGTTGTAATAAAATGGGCGGTCGTTTTGATAATGTATGTCCGAGGAATCATCAGATACCATATATGTGAAATAAGGCAGAAAAATAAACTTGTAAGACAAGAAAATCTATTTGCTTGACAACTTTTATGTCAAGCATCACAAGCTATATGTAAAAAAAATCTAAACTAATCTAACTGGCTGAAACCTAGGATATTTTACTAGCAATTGTATCTAGACATCTGCTCCATATCTGCACCCTGAAAAAACAGTTCAATAAATGCACATGAGTCATGAACTCACATGCCTTCCAGTGTATAATTTACTTTCCACTTAGAAGCATATTTGTGACCTTTCAGTGTTCGGAAGAGTTAAAACCACCTAAATATTTTAGTAATTTTACAGTTGCTGCTGATGTGTGGGCTTCCTATATATTTTCCGTTTCAATGACTTCCCATCTACCTGGTGGGAGAGAAAGGTCTGTCTTAGGGATGGTGCCAGAGTGATCCATGCCACTGATGGACAGTCTCTTTGATGTGCTGCTTCCTTTCCGATAAATAGACCAAAATATGGTAATCACTGGAAAAGCTTTCAGAAAATCCTTGATTTCATGCTGGGCTGTTGCCTTGGAAACCATTCAAAGGGTTTTCTGATTTGTGTTATCATGTCACTGATACTGTACTGCATCAGGGTGCTGTGATACTGGGATTTATGTTCTGTTTATGTAATATGTCAGATATGCTTTAGAGCAGAGCACTCCTGTGGGATCAGGTGAATCATTTGGTTTAACATTAGATTTGAGGCACAAAATGATAACACATTGTCTGAACACTTCACTCTTTTGCTTCAAAATACTAATTTTGGCTTCCCATTCCTACTGTCACTGTCAAAATATAAATAGGTACTTTTAACTCATATGTAAACAGCAAAACATATTGCATGTGTTTACATTCTTTGTAGATATCCCTGCATAGGGTCCTTAGAATTACATTCTAAATGTTATGTTCACAACACACTAGCACTAATTATTTAGTGTAGTTTGTGACATTGTCTCTAGGAAATATGTACACCCAGGGCCGGCCCGACAATGGAGCCGAGTGGGGCAACTGCTCCATTTGGCACTTTGGAAGGGGCGGCACTTTGCCGCCCCAAGCCCTTTTTTTTTTTTAAAGCGGAAGAGAGAGAAAGGGGCGCCGAGTGGTTTTCGCTTACCAAGCTGTCAGTACCCGCTCGGTGCCCCTCTCTCTCCTCTGCGGCGAATCTCCCTGTTCGGTCTCGGTGCCGGCTTGTAATGCTGAGCGCCGGAGGATGACGTCATTTCCGGTGCTCAGCATTACAAGCCGGCACCGAGACCGAACAGGGAGACTCGCCGCAGGAGTGCTGAAAGGTAAGTCCAAGGGGGGTAGGTTAGATAATAGGGAGGGAGGGAGAGGAAGGGTAGATAATGGGGGGGGCAGCATTTTAAACTTCACCTCAGGTGGCATTTTGTCCTGGGCCGGCCCTGTGTACACCAATCCATTTAGAAAACATTCAGATCAGTTGGGAATTGCCACATCAGTAAATAATCTTAGCTCTATTTACAATATACATTTACAAAACAGCTCACTGATTGACTAATCTGCAAGTTGTTTGCAAGGGCATGCAAGTAAGTCTGTGACTTTTCATTTTAAGTTATTGAATTCTAACCAGGGTCAGACTGGCCCACCAGGATACCTGGCCCGGCCGGTCCGTAGGCCAACATTCAAAGCGGCTGCCATGCGTGCAAAGTTCAAAACAGCTGCTGAGCGGCAGTGAGCGGAATTAAAATGGCCGTGTCTTAGCACTTCGTCCCATGTCTTAAAAGGGGTGGGACGAAGAGCTGAGGCACGGCCATCGGACGGCGTGGTGCGTGCACGCCGGCCGCTTTATTTTCATGAACGCCGCCCTCTACCCGCTGCCCCCACCAGACACCAGGGAGTCAGAAGCAGTGGTAAATCGGGGGGGGGGGTGTTATATGGGGGCATAAGGCTTTTCTGGATGCAGAGTGCCCCATGATATGCCACCCTGCCTCTAGAAATGCCTTTTAACCCCCTATATGCCACTCTGGCAGACCACTTTGCATCATGAACTGTGTGCATTTAAAAAAAATAATAATCATGTATCTGGGATGAGGTATTCATTGGATGATGCAGCCCTAGAACAGTTGGTATTAATAGCCAAAAGTTTCTTACAAGAATATCGTGAAGAATAATGTGATCACTATTTTGTTCCACTGAATAAAATGGAACTTTTTCATCTAAAAATGTTTGCAGTAGAATATGTTTTGATTCCATTATGTCTAGTGTATTTAATTTATTAGGGCCTTTTAACACTTTTGCTTTCTGGCATTTTAATACAAATGATGTGATAAAAAGAATGTTTTATAGTTATTTGTATGGCAAATAGTGTGACTCGGGTATGTATTAGGGGTGCTTGTGGGTACAAGAGCTCGACCGCGAGAAAGACTATATGGGGCTAGTCTCCAAATGTTTCCAGGGCTGCTTTCCATTCTCAGTCTGGCCCTGATTCTACCTCATTCTATTCACAGGGTGGATGAAGGGGGTGGCTCTCCATATAGCCATCACTTCAATCAACTCATCCAAGCAGTCCTCTCCTACTGTCTCACTTCACCTAGCAACCATCACTCTTATTGTAAGCTAATGAAAGCAGAGCCCGCTTCTCTTTTTGTACCAGTATCTGTTAATGTCTGTTATGTCATTTTAAATTGTTAATTATTTTCACTATCCCCTATTGTAGCAGCTGTATGGAATCTGCTAACCCTATATAAATACATGTAATATATGCATTCAAGGTGCATATTGGAGGTAGACTAGTTAAGAAAATGCCTACTTACAATTGCACATCAATACTATCCAACAAAATGCTTACTATGAAGCATTTAATATTTAACAAAAATAAAAGGAAGTTTTGACTCTGATGAGGAAACGTCTTCTGGGGCCTTGGGCAGCACAGGCTATAAAGGCATCACTGGGCGCTACACTATTTGCAGTAGTTACACAAACATTTTAACTGGACTTCCTATGTTTAAAGACATTAGATGTTGCTATCCCATGAAGCTTCACTCCAAACATATAGAAATACTTTTTTTAGTCAGCAATGCTACCACCTAATTAAACGACACTTGAAAATGCTTCTGCATTTCTCCATGGGGAACCCAGATTAATAGCTTGAGCATGTGCTACCTCTTGAATTTTAGATTTCCTTCCCCGGCAGCATCTGGCGTTGCTCTGTGCTGATGCAGAAAGACACTGATGACGCACTGGAGCATTTACCCACATCCTAGAGTGGGATTTAATGACAGATGTTAATGTTGGGGAGACAAGGCTGTATCCTTATCCTAAATCATTGCTCAAAGTCAGATCTTGCTTGTTTGTCAACAGTGGCAAATATTAACATGCATTTACCTCACATACTTTTTTTTTTTTGTGCACCAATATCCGAGGAAAAGAGGAAAGTGTATAGTGAAGTCAATGAGCTGAAACCACAATTCTCCAGGAAGCCCTTCTGACAACACTGCCTTGCCAGGGCTGGACTGGCAATGGCGGGCCTTCCCGCCATTTAAGGTTGCACTTTAAGGTTAGCTATCACCTGATGATATAAGTGCTGCCGACGTCTGGATATGTGGAGCTGGGCATATCCAGCCACTGATCGGGTGCTGCCGCACCCAATCTGCTACTGCAGCGTGTGGCACTGCCGGTATTTGCCCAATGTGCCAGGTAGAGAGTCCAGACATGTTATCTACACCCCCCCCCCATTTTGACCACTCTGTGACTACATGTGTTCAGCCAATAAACTATTTTAATGAGGTTGTGTGTCAGTAGTCTTTGTGTCCTGGCATTGAAAAGAAAACTCTAGTTTAAACATAATGTAAACAATAGATACAAATCCTGATAAAAGTTTAGTTTGTTAACTCATACTTTTTTAAACTGCCCACACTGTTGGTATTTTACTGATGAAGTAAAACTGAGCAACATTAATTTCCCTCATTTATTTTTACAAGAATTTTCAGTTCCTTCTGAGTCGAAAGATGACCATGCACTGCCTTTGTGTAATTTAATTAAAGTTTGTAAATTAGGTGTTAGCAGCAGTCAATGTGACAAATTGTATGAGACTAATCCAATAAAGGTAAACACGGGTGGTAGAAACAGCAAACTCTTATCATTAAAATAAAAAATCCATATGCTGATCCCTGGATTATACTAAATGAGAGTAAGCATAGTTTAACCCTTTGCAAATATTCACGTCCCTAAATTGCTGGTACTTGCTAATTGGTTCAGGTAGCCTTTTGGAGGGTTCAGAATGGAAAAAGGGATTCAATTATAGGGCAGTTAGTGAGTACTGTTAATGCTTGTTTTGCCAATTTTTACAACATACTGTCATGACTTACCTCCCTCATTGAACTCTGGCTGTCCATATGTGACCCGGAAAGGATATTCAGTATATTGTTGGTGATTTATCCTGTTTGACTCGGCTTGTCCTGTTTGCTGTTTATTTGATTTGGCGTGACTTTGTATTGTCTCCTTCCATTTGGTCTTGGCATTACATTTGCTGTTTTGCCAGCATATTCACCTTTGGCCTTCATACCTATCCAGCTCAAGGGAATCCTCACTGAAAGTACTGTTACACATAAACAATTAACTCGGAGGTTAAACAGTCCCTTTCTTTTAACCTGTATATAATTTCAGGTATTTCAGCTGTTAATTTATAGTGAATAGACCCCTATACAGTGTTGTCTGGTATTCTGAAGCATACAATTTGCTTTTAGCTGGGGACATGGCATTTCACTTTTCAATATAAGATAAGTCGGGTAAAGCCTATAGCAAGTGAGAAATAAAAATAATCTTTTTAACATTGCTTAAAAGCATTCTATAAAAATGGTATACATGCAATTAGTATTTGTAAGACAGGATATTACTATATATATATATATATATATATATATATATATATATATATATATATATATATATATGCTACTATAAATGTATTGCAGAAGAGTTTAAATTTGTTTAAACTCTAAAATTAAATTATATATATTAAATTATATATAAATTCTAAAATTAAATTATATATATATATATATATATATATATACACACACTCAAACTGATGTCTTCACGATAGATGGACAGATAAATAAATAGATATAAGCTTCTCCGTCTCCGCTAATTTGTAATTTTGTTTCCTTTCTATAGAGTGTATGTGCCCCCTAGTGGTATGCCAACATCCTTCCACTTGAACATTTTAAGAAAGGAGCAAGTCATCAATACATTTCAATAAGTTGGAAAGAAAATATCAAGGTCAAGATTAACCTTAACATTTAAGGATTTTAAGGTAGTAATTCATTGGCTGAAATAGTTTGAGGTTCAAGGTTATGAGACATCTCTAACAAATATCAAGTATCTTAATCTCCATACCCCAGACAGCTCCCAGGCAGAGTTTATTTCCAGGAGAAAGTAGGGATCAATGACCAAGAACATCTATAATGGTCATTCTTGAACTGCGCAACAATGTCAGTGTAACACAAAAATAAATCAATTTAAAAAAAGTCTTGTAACAAAAAAGTCTTGTAACATGTCCATCCACTGGGGTAAGCAGAGACTTGGTGACTTAAATTAAATGCACAATAAGCTAAACTGGAACCCCACATTTGCGTGGGACTTTATGAAGGTTTTTCCCACAAGATTTTGGACTGTGTTTGTGGGAATATGTGCCAATTCAGACAAATATTTGTTAGGCCAGGCACTGATGTTGAATGAGAAGGCCTGGATCATAATTGTTCCAATTCATCCTACATGTGTTTAATGTGGTTAAAGTCAGATCTCTGTGCAACCCATTCAAGTCTCTCCACACCAAACTCATTAACCATGTCACTATGGGCTTTGCTTTGTGTAGAGGGGCACCCTCATAGTGAAACAGGGAAGTGCCTTCCTGAAACTGGTGCCACAATGTGGGAAGCATGCAATTGTCTAAAATGTCTTTGTATGCTGTGACATTACCCTTCACTGGAACAAAGGGGCCTAGCCCTCTCATCTCATCTGTCAAACCTAGATTCATCCATCAGACCTCCAGTTAGTTAAGTGTGATTCATCATTTCACAGAACACGTTTCCACTGCTCCTGAGTCTGGTGGAGATGTGTTTTACACCACTACAATTGACGGTTTTCTATTGTCATGAAGCTGCTGACGCGAACAAGGTCAAGCAGGTTCAAATAGGGCAACAAGCTGTAGCAAGGACAGGGGACTGGTAACTGCACGTGGACAGGTACCACAGCTAGTCAATACACAAGTAACCCAGTGAGGGTTAGCAGGATTAAATACTGCAGGTTATTAGGGTTCTTTAACTGCTATAGGCCTGGTATGTCCATCTGCACCATCCACCAATGAGAATGTTCCTTTGGCCAATTGGTCCCATGCCTCTGCAACTGCAGCCTGTTCACACCATGTGGATGTTTAATGACCTCCATGTTGAGGATGCGGCCTACACCACCTCCATGACACTGGACGCTGTGTACCTTCTACTTGAGGGCAGGGATGCGGCCTGTTCCGCAAGCTCACCGCCAGTCGCAGTGTCAGACAAACGCGAGCCCCAGAATACGGCGTACCCCACAACTGCCTGGATGGAGCAGCAAGAGGTAGGGGACTCCTAGGGGCCAGACAGACGTTCAAGGAACTATGATAGAAAAGGAGTGGTATTACAAAAAAAGGAGGGTATAGTACAAATTCTTGTATATCATATAGATTGTAGGATTTACAATAGCATGTTGGATAATGCACTTGTTGTAAAATGTGCTCTTGGAGCAAGTTCCCCAATGGTCATACCGCTGTTGATTGTGTGAACAGGTAACAGCTTTGGAATCAGCTTTGGAGGCAACTGGCAACACTGAGAGACATAGCCATCCTGGAGAGAAGCCTACTACTTACAGAGCAGGCACTGGCTGAGGCCAATATAGAGCGGGTGGAGATGAGGAGAAGAAGTTTCCAGGGCAGAGAGCTGGGTTAGTTGTGCAAGGAGTATTATGGGTCAGAGAGCTAGGGAGGATTGTTTTAAGAGGGTTGACATAAAAACCTCATTTTTAGAGATTATATATTTGATATAGATTGTACTGTGTTTTTTCTGTTCTTCCACCTGTGAGCTTCTTGAGCTGTTAGTTGCCATTTGAAACACAAACTGATATTCTTTGCTTCATTGTTTGGCTTTTTCGTCCACCCTTGCCCTCCAGATACTTCTTTTTTGGAAAATTGGATTTTGACCTTTCCCCTGGATAAAGACTATGAATCTTTGTCTGAGAGACTAACATTTTGCCTGGATACTAACCTATTTCTGTGAAACTGACTCAAGAATTGGTCTCTTTTCTGGAGATTTCTATAATGCTGCCAACCACAGCTTAGGGCTCTACTCTTGATAAATTGGATGCCCGAAGTGTTGTGTTCCTTCCATACCCTATTAGTTGCATTTCGGATCTTCTCAGTGATTTATGCAGATAGTTGTAAAGTTTGCAGGAAATATTGCAATTACATGATTTTTTTATTTATTTACAATGCAAGGAATATATACGTAAAACAACAATGGACATAAATGGATGTATAAATGAATCTCATTAATCACAGATCATTAAGATAAATTCATATATGTGCACTTATTTTAACATGGTATGAGCATGTGTTAAATATGTGACCAGTTAGAAAAATTAATTTCTATTAAGTTATCACTGTAATATGTTTAGGATTTCACATTCATTTAGACATTCTTTAAAAAAATGTAGCAATGTACGTATATTTCTGATGTACACATATTATTTTAAGATTCAAGCTATCTGTATATCATTATACATCATTGCAAAGGTCGTAAAGAGACATAATATTTTAAAAAAATGTATGTTCAGCTGAAATTATATATATATATATATATATATATATACATATATATACATATATATATATATATATATATACATACAGTATATATAGATTGTATTGGCACGAATATAGGCCGCACCCAAATATAGGCCACACCCAAATATAGACCGCACCCTTAAAGTTTGGTGCTATTTTTAAAGAAAAAATACACATTAGTGGAATGGTAAAACAGTATTTTATCTAATGGACAGGCATACATGTATATTAACATTTTTGATATCTATTATCGTGGCTCCCTGGTTTCTAGCGGGGCCAGCCGGTGGACATCTGCTGGTACTTCAGCCGGGGCTTCTATGACGGAGAAGCACCACTGGAAGTGTCGGCAGCGGAGGTTGTCTACACGCATCGCCACAGTCGGTGAACATCTACGCGATACGTGTAGACAACCTCCGCTGCCGGCATTTCCGCTGGGGCTTCTATGGAAGGTCATGTCATGCCGGTCCCTGGCGGAAGTGCTGGCAGCGGAGGTTGTCTACGCGCATCGCACAGACATCCACGGCTGCCGGAGGGGAGGATACAGGTCCCCTGCAGCGCTGCAGGGGATCTTGATCCTAACCCTGCTGTTTACCCCGCAGCAGGGATAAATGAAAAGGAAAAAAGAAACACCCGCCCTGTCCCGGGCGTTGGGCAATACGAACTGTGCATCCCTGCACTAAACCCTGAATATAGATCTAAAGTGGGGGGGGGGAGTGCGGCCTATATTTGGTATATTTTATATATATATATATATATATTACATTGTGTTTTATATCATTATGATTCTGCTAGTCCATAATTTTATGATAATAAAATAATGTATTTTTCTAATGGCATTACTGACTTTCTTTTTGCCCTAAAAGGTTATTTGTTTAGGATATGACTTCCTCAAAACCAACCAATAATCAAATCTGATTAAAAACAAACGCTGGTTTCTTAAGAATAACCATCATCATTTTTCTCAACATAATTAATTAGCCCTGTAAAATGCATTTCTTTGTCATGTATTTTATATTTTAAAAAATCATCACAAATAGCTTGATGCGAGTCAACGGAGAAGCTGTTCTCTGCAATTTGATTTTCTTTTTGCTTTTCTGTGAATTTTCTTTCAGCGAAATTTACAGCATCGTGCACACTGTGAAATGCTAGCTTTTCATCCCCAATCGAGCTAAAATATCCTCCATCATGTAGTAAACGGCGCACTGATGGGTTGCAGTTGGCAAGGAAAACCCATACTCCAATCTCTTTATAATCTGTGCGAAGTTCTTTTAGCACGCTGAGGCCAACAGTGTCTATAAACTGCATGGCACCACAATCAATTATAAGTGAGTGCATATTGATTGTAGGTATGATGGTTTCAGGGGATTTGTGGGCCTTGTACACGGTTCTTATTACATTGAATTTGGCAAAAAAATGGTGTTTCAATTCCCCAGAATTCTCCCTCTCAATCTCCTTTTTTGCTTTTTTCTGTAGTGCAGACACTAAAGATGGGTTAACTCCTGTTTCACTATACAGTGTATTCTTAAAATAGTCTTTATTGGCATAGTAAAGAGAAGCGTCAAACCGGTATATTTTGACATTAGGTATATTACGGAGTTCTTTGTATGTTGACTGATCTTCATATATCTCGGTCCCACTGACCTTGCCTAGAAGGGTAGCCCTTGGCCTCTGAGTGCGGATTATGACACAGAACATAGAGAAGCAGACACCTATTAAAAGGCCTATCTCTGTTGAGATAAGGGCAGATGCCAGCATGCTGACCCACCATACGATTGTGTCAATTTTGCTCACCCGCCACATTTTTGGTGTATCTTTAAATTTCTTGAGAGCACCTGAAAGACTAACAACCGTTATAACTCCTAATATGCAGCTTTGAAGGGAGTAGAACAGTGGAGAAATAGCAAGTAACACCAGCAACAGAAGAATAGAACTAACTATACCGTTGAGTTGAGTATTGGCCCCTGTAGATTCTTTTAGAAGTGTTTTGGCGAGTGCAGCACAACTTGCGAATGAGTGAAAGAAAGAAGGGATGAGATTGCACATGCCAATAGCTATCATCTCCTGATTGGTACTGACTGTGTACCCATGTTTTTTGGCAAATATTTCAGCAAGAGAGACTGTCATGGCAAATCCAATAATTGCAATAGGTATAGCATCAGTTGCTAATCTGGGGAGAAGATCCCATTCTGGTGCTTTAGGAGTCATGAATCCAGTTGGAATAGTGCCACAAATAGACGATTTATAATTGCCATTAAAGTCAAAGTAATGGGAAACCACTGTGGCCACTATAATAATTAGCAATTCTATTGGAAATGGGATCTTCATTTTGCTCTTAAATCTCTCATTGATTTCCTTTACTGGTACCATGACTGCTATCGAAACAGTGCTTGTTAACAAATCACATATATTAGTGTTTTTTAAATTCCTGAAAATGTTGATCCATGTCATAACCAATGATCCCGCACCATCAGTGCGAGGTATGCTTATACCAAGTAGGTATTTCATCTGAGAAGTTACAATGGTGATGGACGATCCAGTAACAAAACCATTTAGTAATGGCTCTGACAGGTACATGGAGATGAAACCTAATCCAAAGATTCCCATAATGATCTAGGAAAAGAGAAAAAATATTTTAAGTTTTAACTGATTTTAACTTTGACAGAAATAATAAGGCATTTGTTGCTTATATTAGAAAACATATCCATCAAATCAAAGACAAGCAGGTATTCAATCTATCAGATTGCCTAATCTACCAAATTGTATTTTCTATACATGTGAGATCAGTATTTTGTCTTTTCTAGTCTGATCTCACCATGCCTGTAATCCTTGAATATTCTTAAATCTAGAATCTTGATTTACCAGTGCATCAGCATTGCAGAACCGTACCTGGTAGACCCCAGCGATGAATGTTAGTGAAGTAGCTATCTTAATAGCATAACAACTCCTTCCACACACAGTGCCATTTGTGGACAGCGTAGAGTTTAGTACATCTTCGTTTTCTTCAAGGTCCGTAAAGCCTGCAGCAATTAAATGTTTGTTCACAGACTCACCAACCATAAGACAGAGCACACCAAATGTACCAACACAGTTATGACGTGACGTTGCCATAAAAAAATAGATTATAGAGCAAAAGAAGTTGGTGTATAGTCCATAGATTGGGTCTTGACTCGCTAAAAGAGAGTAAGCAATTGCTTGTGGAATGGTGACAATACCAACTATGATACCAGACGTGATGTCTCCTGGAAGATATTCCTTAATTTTGTAACGTGGGAGCCATTTAAGCACTGGGAAGAGGTTGAAAAGGTATCTGCCTAGTTTCCTTGGGCTACTTCTACAGAACTCTCTTGTTTCATCAATGATTATGTCTTTGGTGTCTAGTGCTGGCCTCCTTTGTTCTTCTAGTTCCACATGCGAACCAGTAAAGGGAAGAGAAGGTGAACGCTCATTTAGGGAAGGGAAGTCACTCTTGATGGTATCCTCAGAATCCTTAGGCACAAGATGAACACCATTAGTTGATCACATTGTGAAGTTATAAAATTGTAACGATGTTCAACATTAAAAAAGTCATAATGCAGAAACATTACAACATAATGTACAAATGTGTTACAAATAAACAGACCTTAATAAGCATTACATTTTAGTAGAATATATATAATCAAGTGCATTTTGTACATGTATCATAATTTTAAATAAATCGGATTTTTGCTTTTAAAAGATATTTAACTGAATTTTACTTGTGCAATGAGGTACAGTTAACATTTTAATTACGATGTCCTTATGGACATTTGGGTTCCATAGGAAGCCAACTAATGCCAGAAAGAAATTCAATTTCTGTGAAATTAACATAATATGCTTTATTCCTCAATCAGCAACCCTTTGACATTTTTACTCATAGTTCCATCTGCCCAGCTGAACTGAGAAAAGATCCACACAAAAAAATATACATTTTTTGTTTCACTATTATTCCATATTTAACAAATAAAAATTATGAATTATGAATGTCAAAAAAAAAAAAAAACAACTACTGCCTAATGTCACTAATGGATAACACTTGTAGTTATACAGTTTATACTATAACTTTCATGAATTCATATAACCAAAACCTCTCATTTATATTATGTTTATATATTTGTTGCCAACTTTATTAGGGTAAGAAGCGCAGACAGTTTTTGTTTCTTGTATACATTGTACAGCCAATACACTGTTTCTTGCAGAATGCTTACACCTGTTTGGTAGGCCTCGTATTATACATTTGTATTATTTGAGCCTGTGACTAGCTTAGCGCACCGACATTTTTTCTTTTCCCAGTTTATACTATAACTTTGTTTATAATGTAGAGTATATATATATATATATATATATATATATATATATATATATTAGACTTGTACATTCGGATTTATACAAACTTTATTTTCACCATATTTTGCCAATTTGGTGCGATCATATGAGAACGAAACAATGGGAAACAAATAACAAAACCTCTGACATTTTCTGAAGATTGATTAATTTGTTTGCCTGCTGTTGTTGCGTCATCTCTTTCCATCTATGTCACTCATTTTCTGAGACAATTACCAGTTTATTAGATGGTGTTACGTTTGTGCGAGTCTGACAGTTTTAAACAAGCGATTGGCATCTTGGCAATGTTCCCAGAAAATGTAGTGGGTACATGTGTTAAGCATTGACTCCAATACAACTAATATTTGCTGCTTATTAAGTATTGGCAAATACAAACTCTCCAGGAAAAGAATCAAGGACAGGGTGCAAAAAATTATATACAGCAAAGACAAAAAAGGTTAACAATTGCAATGCCAGAAATACTTATACTGCAAAAACTCCTACCTCAGATCATTCTAAAACTAAACTTTTAATAATATATTTCAAACTCTCAACGAAAAACACCAACTTATAAAAAAGAGGTGCGAAGCTAAGGAAAAGAAACATCTCAAAGGTTATGTGGACCTCAAGCTACTTCTGCTGGGGGGGGCTAATCCACATATCCATCCAACTCTCAGTAAAGTAAATCTTCCTTAACATAAAGTAAAAGTTTTTTTACATTTCACTTCTTGAAAAAAAAAATCCATTCAAATTTAATTCAAACCAAATGGGCAGAAAACACAATTTGTTGCCTGAAAACAAATATATATATTCAAATATCCGCCTGAAACATTTGCCTAAATAATCATTGAAGTCGCAATAATCAAAACAAATGCATAACATATAGTATTTTAATTTTGCACAAATAAATATTCAAACCTGTACCATGGCTGCCATGTATGCTTTTTTTTCAGGCCTTGGATATCCGATTCGTTTAAGATCTTCCTGTAAATTGCACAACAATAATGGATAGTTGGAATTTATATTATAACTTACATCCGCATCATCAGGCAGCTGAAGTCTTATTGGTTACCCCGTATTTTTGGTCGGGTGGAAGGAAAACCATAATCCAAAACATCATTGTAGATACGTAATATGATTAGGAGAAACAAAGCACAATAATTATTGCTAGTAGTTTTATAGTAGTTTAGTCATTTATATAATTGTAGGCTATAATTATTTAACCTTGTTAGTTTGCTTTTCTAGTATGCTCTGTGATCACCTGGCATTCATATGACCCATATACAATGATTTTAAATTTATCTTTCAAATACATCCTAATTATCTGTTTCTGATTTCAAAACATTTCCGTCTGTTTTATATCAAACTATAAAACAAAAATGGCACCATGTTAAAGTTTTTGAAAAAGGTTATAGTTTGCACAGAGTAGTTGTCACTTTTTACTATGGGTAGGTGCTAAAGCTAGGATCAATTTCCTGTATATTAACAGTGATTCCCTATCTATCTTTCCTGATATTAGGGCTGTAAATGTAATCAGATTACTAGCGCCTAAGATAATGAACTATATTTTCAAATGTACGTTTTATTGTCACAAGCCCAGAGGGTCAAAGAATCAGGGTCTAGGAATAAGCAGATAAATAGATTGAATATTTGTTAATAAGTTTGTCTTTCACTGACCCGAACCTCATATCATCCTCACCTAATATGCCCCAAAGGTAAGCATAATCCTTACCAACACAGGTTTTGTGTATGGAAACAGCTTTGACGTGTAATGAGGGAAGGTGCGTCTTTATTTCTGGCACTAGTGACCAATAGTAGAGCAATACACGCTTAGTGACATTTTCTTTAAATCATACAGGTATGAGCATACCCGGGAACTTCTGGACTCCAGCTACCTGGAGCCTTCCCTTGCGGACTGATAGTTAAAATAAAGTAAATAAAGTACAGTTTTTCACTCTCAAATATTTAAAGATGTTAGCTTTAGGTATATTGAATTATTATATCAGAGTTGGGTATGGGATAATGTCATTTTGATAAATATCTGCTATTTTAGATATCCCAGCAATCTTCCAATCCTCTAGAGAGAGGTCTTTAATCACACATTCTAGTAGTTGGATATCAAGAGTTTCTAACAGTTTCTCTTTTATACCCATTTTCACTTTGAGGGTGAACCAAGCCGGAACCTTACCCTCTAAAATCATATTGTTCCCTTTTATTAAGTTAGTTGTTGCTACGGTATCTAATGACCAGATTATCGAGTTAAGATTTTTAACTCCACATGCCCTACATTCAATTCCATAGCATACTTCTGATTCTAAAGTTATCATTTGTGTTTTAATTGTATGAAATAATATATTTGCCTCGTATATTTGTTTTATCAGGGGGAAGCCTGTTCCTCCGTCCCTTAGCCTAGCCCATCATATTCCTTAAATAATTTAACAATTATGATTGAAGAGATTTTCTCATAGAAATAGTTATCAATTATTAATATTGAGAATAATATATCCCAATTAACTTCTCACCTATCACTTTTTAAATGCGTAATAATGTAACAATTATGAGAAAAAATAGAGAATGATTGTGATACAATTATAAAAAGTATTATAGCGTGTCAGAATATCAACCAACATATTACATAAATACTTATTAAAGTAATTGTTATAGCTTAAAAGTGTTGTAATAAAAGCAACTTATCATGTGAGCACTTATTATGAAATCCAAATTTAAAAAAAAAAAATATTAAAAAAAGATACTTGTGAAAGTTATTAGTGCAGTAATAATAAAAGGAAATAAAAAAATAAAATAGAGAATGATTGTGATACAATTATAGAATATTATATATATTATATTATATTGTGTCAAAATATCAACCAACATATTACTTAATAAAGTAATTGTTATAGCTTAAGAGTGTTGTAATAAAAATAACTAATCATGTGAGCGCTTATTATTATAGTAAAAAAAAACAAAACATATAGTTTCTGTGTTAAATAATCACCCCACCTATTATCAGTCTAAAATTTTAATAAATTAATGGTAGGTTTATTTAATCAGTGAGACAGAATAACAACAAAAAATTTATTACATTATAAATTGATTTTCATTTTACTGTCTGGTTCCCAGGTGTCTTTAAGAGTGTGTTCCTAATCTCAGTTACCTGTATAAAAGACACCTGTCCACAGAAGCAATCAATCAGATTCCAAACTCTCCAGCATGGCCAAGACCAAAGAGCTGTCCAAGGATGTCAGGGACAAGATTGTAGACCTAAAAAAGGCTGGAATGGGCTACAAGACCATCGCCAAGCAGCTTGGTGAGAAGGTGACAACAGTTGGTGCGATTATTCGCAAATGGAAGAACACAAAATAACTGTCAATCTCCCCTCGGTCTGGAGCTTCATGCGAGATCTCACCCCGTGGAGTTTCAATGATCATGAGAACGGTGAGGAATCAGCCCAGAACTACACGGGAGGATCTTGTCAATGATCTCAAGGCAGCTGGGACCATAGTCACCAAGAAAACAATTGGTAATACATTGGTAACATGCCATGAAGGACTGAAATCCTGCAGCGCCCGCAAGGTCCCCCTGCTCAAGAAAGCACATGTACACGTCCGTCTGAAGTTTGCCAATGAACATCTGAATGATTCAGAGGAGAATTGGGTGAAAGTGTTGTGGTCAGATGAGACCAAAATCAAGTTATTTGACATCAACTCAACTCGCTGTGTTTGGAGGAGGAGGAATGCTGCCTATGACCCTAAGAACACTGTCAAACATGGAGGTGGAAACATTATGCTTTGTGGGTGTTTTTCTGCTAAGGGGACAGGACAACGTCACCGCATCAAAGGGACGATGGATGGGGCCATGTACCATCAAATCTTGGGGGAGAACCTCCTTCCCTCAGGGTCGTGGATGGGTATTCCCATGACAATGACCCAAAACACACTCTGAAGGAGTGGCTCAAGAAGAAGCACATTAAGGGCCTTTCAGCGGCCTAGCCAGATTCCACACTTTAATTCCATAGAAAATCTGTGGAGGGAGCTAAAGGTTTGAGTTGCCAAACGTCAGCCTCGAAACCTTAATGACTTGGAGAGGATCTGCAAAGAGACAAAGTCCCTCCTGATATGTGTGCAAACCTGGTGGCCAACTACAAGAAATATCTGACCTCTGTGATTGCCAACAAGGGTTAAGCCACCAAGTACTAGGTAAAATGCAAATCAATGTATAACTTATTTGAAATGCGTTCTTCTGGATTTTTTGTTGTTGTTTTGTCTCTCACTGTTCAGATAAACATACCATTAAAATTATAGACTGATCATGTCTTTGTCAGCGGGAAAACTTACAAAATCAGCAGGGGATCAAATCATTTTTTCCTTCACTGTATTGTGGCATAGGGATTGCAGCCCCAGACATGCTATCCCAGTAGACTGACATATACCACTGTAGTTCTTAAGAACAAATATCCAAAACGACAATTCACTGTAAACCAATAAGCAATAAGTAATACTTGATATTTAAATGCTAAATTATATTACATAAAGTACAGTTGTGCAAAATTGGCTGAAATATGTGTTGTGTTTTTTTTAATAGCACTGTTGCAAAAATATTTTAATAATTATAGAAAATAATACTATTGTAAACATTACGGAATGATGAACCGGCGATTATCTCTCACTACGTGCAGCTTCTGCTTTTCAATTATATTACTAGCTAGGTGTGTCAATGTGTTCATAATACAGGTTAGAACAGAAAAATGCTGGTTTGCCCATGCGTGTTAATACACTGTTGATAGCAGACACAGCCTGCTTAAGAAAAATAAATATGCTCTTAAAATATCTCATATTGGAAAGCTAATTTAATAGGACATTTCTTTTCAATTTATTTTAAGTTTAATTCAGTGTTGGTGATTTTGTAGGTATTTTTGGCAGTTTCTGTCATCGTTTGATATTTGCAGGGCCGGACTGGAGATTTTTAAGCTACCCTGGCCAGCAGCCACCAAATGATGTACGTAAGGCTATCCGCTGGATGCACTGGCTGGAGGGGCATTATTCTTAATTATTTGGACTTATAACTGTACCTGGGAACTTGTGGCATCCGGCAACTTGGAGCCTATCCTTGCAGGACATGGCCAGGACCTCCCACTGATGTCAGTGGGCGGTCCCATTAATGTCAGTGGGCGTTCCCACTGACATTGTGGGAAACACCCACATTTAAAGGGAAAATGGGCTTGTCAAGACCCAGGATCCAGGTGTTGACCAAGAGAACCAGAGAAGCGGCACTTCTCACAGAGTTCTCCGAGTCAAACCTGGAGAGTTCCCAGGTATGCTAATCACTCATCAGTCTACTGTACATTTGCCCAGAGACCCAATCCATGCTGGCAGCTTATTTTGTCTTTTTAAGAGACATCATTATAAATAACCTATGTAAACTATGTGGTTACATATAAGCACACGGAGTAATCTGAAATGTGATGTTGATTTGATTGCTGCTACTGACCTCAGCTTTGACATGGTAAATTTTAAAAACAAGTAAAAAAAATCAAGCCTTCTAATGTTTTTCCTTATGAAAGCATAATGATCTTCTTTATCTATTACAGCACCCCAGCCTATCTAGCATACACAGCATACTAGCCTATGCATTGTTTTGACACTGGGGCACGACTCATGAAATAAACAATTTCCTTCATCCTGAAACAAACATGTACATGATTGCACCTTTAAGATAAATTGATAGATTTAATGTATGGATGCCCATGCAGTGTAATTGTTAAAATATTCATATGCTTGTGGCAATATTTTTCCTCTGTAACACACGACACAAGTAATCTGAAGCTTAAGACTCTCCCGAGATGGGATTCACCATAGAGTAGGCAAGTTAAGTTTGTTCTCAGCTGAGCCATTTTGTGTTGCATTTTACTTGGGTCTAAAAATTGGGTTTTCCCTAAGTGGAAAAGTGAGTCTAGACAAGGAATTCCTTGCTCATTGTGCCCATGTGGATGGGATTAGAATGATATAGCAAAAGTTATAGTCCACTAAAATATCACAGCTAACCTAAAACCTGAGATTCTCTCTGAGAGTGGAGAAAGTACTGCCCATTCTCAGATGAGCTATTCATATCTGTTTCTTTTACAAGTGTTTTGCCCTTATGATCAACACTAAACCCAACAGCACCTTATTTGCATAACAACAGGACAAATTTGGGGGATTATATCTGTAAACGTGAAAGACTTAGCATATTGTTAAAAGATAAAAGATTTCAAAAATCCTAGAGGCAGTAGATGGAACAATTAACCAATGGGGTGTCAACCTCTGTCTTGGGTTTATTACCGGTACTAAGAAAATCATTCATAACAATGTCAGGTGAAAATATCAATGAGGAAATTGATCAGGTATTCTGTTATCCTTGCCTGAAAACTATTAGTATATGACAATGACTGTACTGAAGCTGGGACCTGCAAAACTGACCGCAGCTGAGCAGCCCTACTCTAAATCATACCATAGTAACATAGTAACATAGTTCATAAGGTTGAAAAAAGACCAAAGTCCATCAAGTTCAACCTATATACATATTGTGTCCCTACCGTGTTGATCCAGAGGAAGGCAAAAAACCCTTATGAAGCAGATGCCAATTGCCCCATACCAGGGGGAAAATTCCTTCCCGACTCCAAATATGGCAATCAGAATAAATCCCTGGATCAACGTTCTGTCCCTATTAATCTACTATCCATAACTTGTAATATTATTGCTTTCAAGAAACACGTCCAGGCTCCTTTTAAACTCTTTTATTGAGTTTACCATTACCACTTCCTCTGGCAGAGAGTTCCATAGTCTCACCGCTCTTACTGTAAAGAACCCCCGTCTGTGCTGGTGTAGAAACCTTCTTTCCTCCAGCCGTAGAGGATGTCCCCTTGTTATAGATACAGTCCTGGGTATAAATAGGTCCTGGGAGTGATCTCTGTACTGCCCCCTTATATATTTATACATAGTTATTAAGTCCCCCCTAAGCCGTCTTTTCTCCAAACTAAATAACCCTAATTCTGATAATCTTTCTGGGTACTGCAGTCCTTCCATTCCCCTTATTACTCTGGTTGCCCGTCTTTGAACCCTCTCCAGTTCCACTATATCTTTCTTGTACACTGGTGCCCAGTACTGTACACAGTATTCCATGTGTGGTCTGACTAGTGACTTGTACAATGGTAGAATTATTTCCTTGTCATGGGCATCCATGCCCCTTTTGATGCACCCCATGATTTTATTTGCCTTAGCAGCAGCTGCCCGACACTGGTCGCTACAGGTAAATTTACTGTTAACCAAGACTCCTAAGTCCTTTTCCATGTCAGTCGTCCCCAGTGTTTTCCCATTTAATACATATTCCCAGCCTGGATTTTTCTTCCCCATGTGCATAACCTTACATTTATCCGTGTTGAACCTCATCTGCCACATCCCAGCCCAAGCCTCCAACCTATGCAGATCCATTTGTAATCGTGCACTGTCCTCTATTGTGTTAACCACGCTACAGAGCTTAGTATCGTCTGCAAAGATTGATACTTTACTATACAATCCCTCTACAAGGTCATTAATAAATATATTTAAAAGAATAGGACCCAAAACTGACCCCTGTGGTACCCCACTAGTAACAGTCACCCACTCAGAGTATGTACCATTAATAACCACCCTCTGTTTCCTATCACTGAGTCATTTACTTACCCACATACACACATTCTCCCCCAGCCCAAGCATTCTCATTTTATGTACCAGCCTTTTATGTGGCACCGTATCAAATGCTTTGGAAAAATCAAGATATACGACATCCAGCGATTCTCCCCGATCCAGTCTTGAGCTCACCTCCTCATAAAAGCTGATCAGGTTAGTTTGACAGGACCGATCCCTTGTAAACCCATGCTGATATGGAGTCATACATTTATTTTCATTGAGATACTCCAAAATAGCATCTCTTAGGAAACCCTCAAACAGTTTACATACAACAGAAGTTAAACTAACAGGCCTATAATTCCCCGGGTAACTTTTTGTCCCCTTTTTGAATATTGGCACAACATTTGCAATGCGCCAGTCCTGGGGAACAGACCCGGTCACTATAGAGTCCTTGAATATTAGAAATAGGGGTCTGTCTATTACATTACTTAACTCCCTTAGAACGCGGGGGTGAATGCCATCTGGACCTGGTGATTTGTCTATTTTGATTTTTTTTAGGCGGCACTGCACTTCTTCCTGGGTTAGACAGGCGACATGTACTGGGGCATTTATCTCATCCTGCTGTATATTACCTGGCATTTCATTTTCCTCTGTGAATACAGCAGAGAAGAATATATTTAATAGATTCGCTTTTTCCTGATCCCCGTCTATAACTTCTCCCTCATTACTTTTTAAGGGGCCGACGCTTTCATTTTTAACCTTTTTACTATTTATATAGTTAAAGAACATTTTGGGGTTTGTTTTACTCTCTTTGGCAATGAGTCTTTCTGTCGCCACTTTTGCTGCTTTTATCTGATTTTTACATATTTTATTTTTTTCCCGATAGCTTCTTAGTGCTTCCTCACTGCCTTCCTGTTTTAGTAGCTTAAATGCCTTTTTTTTGCCATTTATTGCCACCTTTACATTTTTATTTATCCACATTGGTTTTCTCTTGCTCCTGACACTTTTATTCCCATACGGTATGTACTTTTCACAGTGAGAATTTAAGATATTTTGAAAAATCTCCCATTTAGTATCTGTGCTTTTGTTTTTGAGGACATTTTCCCAATTTACAGTGTTAAGGGCTTCTCTTAGTTGATCAAACTTTGCCTTCCTAAAGTTCATAGTTCGTGTGGCTCCTCTAAGAGTTCCCTTATTGAACGACAAGTTATAATGTATTATATTGTGATCACTATTTCCTAGGTGCCCTCTGACCTGCACATTAGTTACTCTGTCAGGTCTGTTGGTTAATATTAAGTCCAGTAGAGCGCCCCCTCTGGTTGGGTCCTGTACCATTTGGGACAGATAATTATCTTTACTAATAGTCAGAAAGCGGTTTCCTTTATGAGATTCACAGGTCTCGGTTTCCCAGTTTATGTCGGGATAGTTAAAGTCCCCCATAATAACCACCTCATTGTGATTTGCTGCCTTGTTTATTTGCTTTAATAATTGATCTTCTGCTGCTTCAATTATATTTGGTGGCTTATAGCAAACCCCGATCAGTATTTTATTATTTTTCTTTCCATATATTTCTACCCATAATGACTCCACATCATCATTTCCCTCACATATATTCTCCCGCAGTGTGGCCTTTAGGCTGGACTTTACATAAAGGCAAACTCCTCCCCCTTTTCGTTTTTTTCGATCCTTCCTGAATAGACTATAACCCTGTATGTTAACCGCCCAGTCATAGCTATCATCCAACCATGTCTCTGTTATACCCACTATGTCATAATTTTCTGCAGACATTATTAACTCCAGTTCGCCAGTTTTATTGGTCAGACTTCTGGCATTAGTAAGCATACAATTTAGAGGTGTATGGTTTTTTCTCCTATCAAGCCTATCCCTATTAACTATTCTAACCCCTCCCTCCGCTCCACCCCCAGGTACATTTATATGCCCCAGCTCTCTATCTATACTATCTTCCCCTTCTATATTGTAGTTTCCCTCCCCCCCCTTTCCCTAGTTTAAACACTCCTCCACCCTTCTGGCCATCTTCTCCCCGAGTACAGCTGCACCCTCCCCATTGAGGTGCAGCCCGTCCCTACCGTAGAGCCTGTATCCGACAGAGAAGTCGGCCCAGTTCTCCATGAACCCAAACCCCTCCTTCCTACACCAGCTTCTGAGCCACTTGTTTAGCTCCCTAATCTCCCGCTGCCTCTCTGGTGTGGCACGTGGTACAGGTAATATTTCAGAAAATACTACCTTGGAGGTCCTTGCCTTGAGCTTGCTACCTAAGTCCCTGAAATCATTTTTAAGGACACTCCGCCTACCTCTTACTTTGTCATTGGTGCCAATGTGCACCATGACAGCTGGGTCTTCTCCAGCCCCTCCCAGTAATCTGTCAACCCGATCCGCGATGTGCCGAACTCGAGCGCCAGGCAGACAACACACTGTTCGGCGATCCCGGTCTTTGTGACAGATTGCCCTGTCTGTCCCCCTAATAATAGAGTCCCCTACTACCAGCACCTGTCTGGCCTGCCCTGTGCTCGTCCTTCCCTCCTTACTGGAGCAGACACCGCTCTGGAGGTCAGAGGCAGTGACTTGCTGCAGTATTGCTAACTCTGAACTAACATCCCCCTCATCTGCCAACCGGGCAAACTTGTTGGGGTGTGCTAGATCAGGACTAGCCTCCCTGGCGCTTTTCCCCCTACCCCGCCTTCTAACTGTAACCCAGCTAGCTGCCTGACTGTCCTGTACCTCCATCCCGCTATCCTCCCCCACCTCTACCCGCGAGAGAGCTTGCTCAGTGAGCAGCAGACTCCTCTCCAAGTTGTCAATAGATCTCAGTGTTGCCAGTTGCTCCTCTAGACTCAGGATTTGTGCTTCCAAATGAGCAACCTGCACACATCTCGCACAGCAATATGCACCCTCGAAGCGCTGATCAAGGATTGCATACATTGAGCAAGATGTACACCTGACCGCATTGTCAAACATGGAGGACATCTTGGCAATGGGGATAGCTCAAATAACTGGCAAAAACAGACAGTAAGGTGCAAAATATATATAAATATATATGGAATAACAAGGATGTATACTTTCCCCTCCTTTTTGCTTTTTAACTCCTTCTTTGCTTGTAACTCCTCACTTAGAGATGTCACTTAGGAGATTCGCCCCAGCTCAGGATTCGCTTGTGTGTCCAAGCTAAATGCAACTGCAAAAAGCCATCTTCCTACTTATATACATTGAGGCAGAAGAAGACTATCCAGTCCTATTTTATGCAGTGACTTTCTTTGGACTTCATAGGAGTTTATGGAATAACACAATAACTGTATGATTGTTACTTACTAAACAGACTCATTTCACTTAAGTGAATCGAGGGTTAGGGTTGAGCTCTAAAGCTCTTTCATTATTTCTTTATGAATCCTGGTAAATGCTTGTAGTGTTAATAAGGGTTTTCCAAAGTACTTGACTGGATACTGCACATAAATCTTAGCAAAACCCAAAACTCTGGAGGAGCTCCTTACGTCAACGTAATCTTTCCCCCAGTTCCTCAACAGCACCCTTTATCTCAACTCCTTCTAGTACAAACATCTACCCCTTCAACGTTTTCTGTACAATATGTATGTGTTGATAATAAGAGTAATATATCTTCACCTCAAAATTCTGTATTAAACATCTGACAATGAAGATGTTTGCTACACATATTCCATTTGGTATTCATTTAATTCAACAAGGCTGCAGCAATTGCTATGGGTGAGTTAAAGAAGCATGGGAGGATGATGCCACTGGGTGGTGGTATTGGGTAGGATAATTCTAAATTGTTTTACTATGAAAAAGATTTATGGTAACCCACATGGTAACCCACATAAAAGAGTTTGGGAGCAAAACCTGGGTAATTTCTTCCCGCTATAACTCAAACTATGCTCAAACGTAAACATTACATTTATTTGAAGTTTAATTTCCTATAATGCCACAACATTAATATATTAATATACAAAGTTAAAGTATATTTTCTATAGATTCAATGTACTGTGACATTATAACCCACTGTTTTTTAGAGGATGAATTCTGGTGCAGATTTTGAGAAGTGATCTTACATTACAGCAATCAATGGAATCCTGCAACATTTCATTGTATGAATGGGTGATAATACCATTTTCCTAACATTTCCTCAAAATAGTTTTTTAATTAAACAGTGTGCAGTGCTTTACTAAGTCTCCCAGGGTTGCCACTTGTCAGTCCCAGAAAAAAAGTCCCAGATTCCAGGTCAACCTTCTTATGTCCCAGAAAATGCTAGGTCAGAGTCCATGTTCTTTAGGGGGTTCTGGGCAGCATTAAGATAAATGAAGGTGGCCTAATGCCTGACGTATATCCCTGAAATACAATGGAAGGAGAGAAAATGTTCAGTTTGGATGATATAGAGAGAGCTGATATGCAGTAATGTGGTGTGCGTGTCATGGAGATTTGCAGACTGTGGAGATGACTCATGGTCCTGTCTGCAGAACCCGTGAAATGAGAGGGTAACTGGCACTGTCAGTAAGTTCTGCTTCTTTTTTTTTGGACACATCCTCCATGTGTTCTATTTTTTTGATGCAGCTGCTGGAGAGTCCAAATGTTGTCACACTAAGATACTTAAAAGCAGGGGCGTAACTAGAAACCACTGGGCCCTGGTGCAAAAATTGCCCCGGAGCCCCGAACTTCAACAGCTAGTCTGTGCCATTCATGCTCAAACACACACACAAGTACACACCCATGCTCAAACACACACAAGTACACATCCATGCTCACATACATATATGTTATGTCAGTGCTTAAAAGGTTTACTAATCTCTCTACCCTTGCTATTGTCTTCTTTTTCTCTTATTCTCGTTCATTCTTTCTCTCATCTCTCCTTTCTTTATTCTGTTTATCTGTTCTATTTATCTATTTTCTCTCCTCACTCTCTCCACTCCTTTCATATCGTCTCTCCTTTTTCTCACATTTTTCTCTATTCTAATTCTTTTCCTGTCACTTTTTTATTTTCTCTTTATTTTAATTCATTCTACTCATCTATTTCATTTATTCGGTCTCCTCACACTTTCCTCTCTCTCCTGCCATTTCTTTCTTGTCCTTTAGCTTTTTGCTTGTATGTCTGCTGTACAGTTAGTAAATAAGGCATAACAAGTAGTGTATCACATATTGTATTTACAGAAACAGAGAGTAAGGAGTGTCCTGGAAAAATGAGTTTACAATCTATAAGGAATTATCCACTCATGCTGATCTTGAGTTGACAAAAATGACAAATTCTATACCTTCAGATACAAATGTTGCATATTTATTAAACACTGCGGCAAAGTACATACTTTTACAGTTGAATACCATGCAAACATCTCATCATTTCTCATATTTTTCACCTTTGAACATTGCATTACAGCTTAATTCTGTTTAAGGATAACGATCTATCCACATTTACTAAGTATTAAATCTTATTACTAGCCCCCTAAATATTATAATTAAACATCAGGTGATCTAAAGATTTTTTTGTGATTTTCAAAGTGTGATAAAAGTTATATGTAAGAAAAGTGCTTTTCACCTTAATTTTAGTTAGAATATTAAGCAGCACAGGGGTGTTCCATCCTTACGCTCTATAACAGAACTGGGAGTTGAAGGAGCCAGGTAAGCGGAGGCAGAACTAGCCACATGTAAGTGAGTGAGGTAGTTGGAAGACGTGGTCACGAGTGGATGAAACTGAACGCCAATCTTCTCCAGCCAAAAATGAATAGGATGCCCCGGATCAGTCATGTGTCAATAGCCATCATGCTCCGAGGCAAGGGTCTATTACATTAAAGCTGAAATTTCAAATGAAGCATGTTTTTCTAAATAATATTTCATTTTTAGCCATTTAAAGTATATTGTAAACTGTATACACTTATTTGCCCCCTTACTCCCGCCCCTAGTACCTTGGTTTGCAGAGCATTTCCTGCCTCCCGAGCACAAACAATTGCTGTTGCCAAACTTGTGCTCCTTGGCAATTAGATGTATCAACTCTACTTGCTGTACAGGAGTGCTTGTGGATCCACTAATGTATTCCTAAATATTTAATCTTAAAGCCTTTATCAAGTTTGACAACAAAAGTTAACCCGAAAATGAACTGATTAAGTGAACACAGTTCTAGTTGTAAAATTAGTAGGTGGGAAACATAGAACATCAAAGCTACTTTCAAAGTGAATTGAAATGAAAATCTAAATCTTTCATTATGAATCTACTTTTAATAAGAAGTAATCTATAAGTAGTTGATTGGAAAGTAATTGGGCTTACACTAATCATTCCCCAAAACAAGTTATTTTATATTTTTAGATCATCGCTAACAGCTTGATCCGGGTCAAAGGAGAATGCAGCATCTATCAGCTGAATTTCCTTCTGTTTTTCCTTAAATTTCCTTTCAGCAAATGTGACTGCATCATGCACACTATGAAAAGCCAGCAACTCCACATCACCACCAGATTGACTAAAGTACCCTCCATCTTGGAGTGAGTGGCGCACTGATGGATTGCAGTTGGCAAGAATAACTCTGACTCCTATCTCTTCGTAATCCGTGTGAATTTCCTTGAGCACACCGAGGCCAACAGTGTCAATAAACTGCATAGCACCACAATCTATGATAAGGGAGTGCATGTCCAGCTGTGGGACAGAATGTTTAGATGTTGGATAGGTCTTTTTTACTGTCTTAATCAAATTGAACCTTGCAATAAATCTATTTTGTGTTTCTCCGGCTGCTGCCTCCATCTCTTTCTTTGCCTTTCTTTGTAAAGCAGCAACTATTGAAGGGTTAATACCAGTTTTACTGTATAGACTGGTTCTAAAATAATCTTTATTGGCATAGTACAGAGAGGCATCAAACCGATATATTTTGACATTGGGAATATTGGTGAGTTCTTTGTATGTGAACTGGTCTTCATAAATTTCGGTCCCACTGACTTTACCTAAAAGGGTCGCTCTGGGCCTCTGAGTACGGACTATCACACAAAGAATGGCAAAAGCGACAGCTACCAGCAGCCCTATTTCTGTTGAAATCAGGGATGATGAAAGCATGCTGACCCACCACACAACAGTGTCAATTTTGCTAATCTGCCACATTCTTGGAGTGTCTGCAAATTTTCTTAAAGCACCTCTAAGGCTTGTGATAGTGATAACTCCTAAAATGCAGTTTTGCAGTGAATAGAAAAGTGGAGCAATAGCAAGTAGCACAAGCAACAATACAGCAGAGCTGATAATGCCATTGAGTTGGGTATTGGCTCCCGTAGACTCTCTTAGAAGACTCTTGGCCAGCGCGGCACAACTAGTGAAACAATAAAAAAAAGATGGTATAAGGTTGCACATTCCGATAGCTATCATTTCTTGGTTGCTGTTAACCGTGTACCCATGTTTTTTTGCAAATATTTCGGCAAGGGAGACTGTCATTGCAAACCCAATAATTGCAATAGGGACAGCATCAGCAGCCAGACTTGGAATCAGACTCCAATCTGGTGCTCTAGGTGTTTGAAATCCAGTAGGGATTGTCCCACAAATGGAAGACTTATAGTTGCCCTTAAAGTTAAAGTAATGAGAAACTAGCGTTGCCACTATAATAACTACCAATTCTACCGGAAAGGGAATTTTCATCTTACTCTTGAATCTATCATTAATTTCTTTGACAGGAACAATGACAACTAACGCAACAAGACTTGTTATTAAATCACAAATGTTGGTGCTTCTTATATTCTTGAAGATGTCAATCCAAGTCAACACCAGTGCTCCAGCACCATCATGACGTGGAATCTTTATGCCTAGGAGGTATTTCATCTGGGAGGTGAGAATGGTGATAGAGGATCCGGTAACAAAGCCACTCAGCAAGGGCTCTGAAAGGTACATGGAGATGAAACCTAATCGGAAAATCCCCATTAGAATCTAAAAATGAAAAAAAGAAAATAATGTGATGTTTATCTGCCGATACTACAGGTAATGCATCCCGAATTCATGGTATATATGTATGACAAGTTGAGAAACTCTAGCATAGGCAAGATGAAAATAACTTAACAACAGACCTAGAAACTCTTACATATAGTCCATCTCATTTTTTAACAGTGCCCTTGTTTCCTCTTTTGTCTCATTTTCTATCGAACACCTTTTGGTGCCAGGAGGGTAGACAGCGAAAATCCCTATACACCATTTGGCCTTCAAAGGATGGAAAACCTATAAAAACAGATTATGACTTACATTTTCAGGGCCCAGCCAGTGGAGTCACCAACTCTCAATTTCAAGGAAATGGGCCACTCCCAAAAAATAATTTATAAAAAGCTTGATGAAAAGTTTAAAAGACAGAGGCAGGGGATTGTAAAATGGCCTCGGGTTTCATGGAAACATGTATATAGATGCTCTCTTGCACAAGCGGCCTAGGGCATTTGGAGGATACATTGCATCATCCAATGACTTGAATGGGCCTCTTTGACCTGAATGGGGTACATAGACTTAAACAAGGCCAATGAAGTCAATGCAGACCCATCATGCATTGAGTGGCCGAATGAAGACGATCATCATGCTACATTCGGTTAATGGAGGCCATTGTTACTACCAATGCTAATTTCAAGTGAACTATGTAACAGACTTTCTGTGAAGCAAATGAGAAATGTTTTTTTTACATACTATGACACTGCATCATTATTTATTACAGTTTGCATGATTCATTGTTATGGTGATACTATACCTGGTAGACTCCAGCAATGAATGTTAAGGATGTGGCCACTGTGATAGCATAGCAACTCTTGCCACACACAGTCCCATTGGATGCCAGCGTTGAGTTTAAAGTTGTTGTACTGTCACCATCTGTTGAAAACCCTGCAGCAACTAACTGCTTGTTTACCGATTCACCAACCATAAGGCAAAGCACACCAAATGTACCAACGCAATTATGACGAGAGGTTGCCATCAGGAAGTAGATGATGCAGCAGAAGAAGTTTGTGTATAGTCCATATATAGGGTCCTGGTTTGCCAAAAGTGAATAGGCAATTGACTGTGGAATGGTGACAATACCTACAATGAGACCAGATGTGATGTCTCCTGGCAGATATTCTTTAATTTTGTAGCGTGGAAGCCAATGTAGCACTGGGAAGAGCGTGTAAAGGTAGTTTATTAGTACTTTTGGGCCACTTCTGCAGACCTCTTTCGTTTTTTCTGTGATTAGTTCCTTAGTGCTAAGTTCCGGTTGCTTATGTTCCTCTAACCTTACATGCATGTAGTTAAATGATCCAGGTCCCGAATCCTCAATCTGTTCAGGATAGACATTTTTTATAATTTCCTCAGAATCCTCCTGAGGGAAAAACATGTAATATAATTTGTAGACATTTTAACAGAGGAAAACAATATTTTACATTGTATTACAATCGTATTGGAGGTGGGGGGTGGCATACATCTTACTAATTTTAAATTATAATGGTAAGAGGCATTGGCTGACATAAAGAAAGTGTTAGAAATACCAGTCACAAAAGTTATGGTGGGTAAAGGTGATAGAAAACCATTCCACTTAAAATTAAGGGGGTAGTACAGACACCAGACAAGCCAGAAGGCTTGTTTTTTTCCCTCAGAAATCTCATGGTGCTGCACATTTAAAAGTGTTAGTATAGTTGATATTAATACATTCTATACATTTTTGACACTGGATCTGGCTAAGGTTTATAAGTCCTGATGCAAGTCCAAAACAAACAAACCAAGGGACCTTAACCTCTTCAGTCCCAGGAGTTTTTGGTACCTCAAGTCCCAGAGCAATTTTGACATTTTTGCGGTACGTCGGTTCAGCTTTTATTCCCCTTTCCTGCTAATAGTGTACCCATGTGACTATGGGCTTTCTTTTGATACCATAGTTAAATAATAAGCTGAAAATTTACCCTCACATAATTAGGTAAAGTGATGGAAAAACCCCTCAAAGTTTATCAATTTATGGTGTCCTGATTTCAGAAATACCTAATTTATATATAATTTCCATACTTTTCCAGCACTTATAGGGAACATACTATAAGGTGTACATTATTCTCTGCAAAGCCATATAATTTTTACATTAGGTATGATGGGATTGCAACTCTAATTTTAAACAAATAAACCAGAAATACCCACAAAAGTATATATTTCTGTAAAGCAGACAACCCAGACTATCGTATCAGGGGTATCTGGGCACCCATCATGCAGCTATTTGGCAACCAATCACTGTCAAAGGTGGCCACAGAAATTATTTCCTGCTTTTTTTCACCAACACTTCTGTGTTTTTTTTGTTGTTGTTGTTTTTTTTGTATTTTTTAATTTGGTATATATTTTTTTAAATTGCATTCCTTATCAGTTCAGTAGGTTAGAGGTCCTCTTAGGGACCTCTTGAATATTTTATTAATGCCAGTGATGTCACAATGAAATCACTTAGCTCACTTTATTGCATATTTTTTATTATTACGTATTTGCTTAATTATAATACAACCCCACCAAATTGTAATATTAATTTAGGAAAAAAAGAACAAGCCTGAATATAAGACTATCCTATATGAAAAATGTTTTACTAGTAAATATTAATTCACATGTAAACTATTTTTTTCATATTTAATAAAATTTATGATTGAGAAAAATTATTTTTTTGTTTTATTTCCTTTTATTTTCCAACCTGCCACCCGGTTTTGCACATCTGCCCCATGGCTTGCTACTCTGCCCCCCAGATATGCACCAAAACACCCCTATATGCCACTCTTCCCCCCAGATATGACTTATACCTGCCTATATGCCACTCTGACCCCCCAGAAATGCCTTTTAACCCCCTATATGTAACTCTGCCTACAGGAATGCCTTATATCCGCCCATATTGCACTCCCCCCCCCCCCGGCTTACCAGTGCTTATCCAGACTCGTTCTTCGTACTTCAGACTCCCTGGTGTCTAGTGGGGGCAGCCGGTGGATGTCTGCGCAATGTGCGTAGACAACCTCTGCTGCCTGTTAGTTCGACCGGGGGCTTCTATGACGGAGCACAGGCGTGACCTTCTGGAGCTCAGTCACAGAAGCCCTAGCGAAAGTGTCGGCAGCAGCAGAGATTGTCTGTGCGTATCGCAGCATCGGATGTTACCAGAGAGGATGAGCCAGGTCCCCTGCAGCGCTGCGGGGGATCTGGATCTTAGTCTTATAGTCAGATCTCTATTTGAGATGGCCTTGAATACAAGACGAGGGATCATTTTCAGAGGATTTGTGGTATTTATTGCATTATTTAGTGACTTTTTTATTGTAAAAAAAAATCACTTTTTTCTTTTTTTGTAACTACTAAATAATTTGGTATGCTTTTATTACACTTCTGTCCTTAGCAAAGGCCTCACAGGGAATTGTTAACGGCGTTGAATCAGTAGCGGAACTACCGGGGTCTCAGGGGTCGCGACCGGGCCCTGGAGTTCTGCCAGCCAGGGGGGCACAAGGGGTGATGCCCTTCTGTCTCCTCTGCTCCCTGCCTCAGCGCTGCCCCAACTGCAATTGTGAGAGCGTGAGGCTTCTGACTCGGGTGCCACCGCTCACCAGTGAAGCCGCGCGCACCGCAGCAGAGGAGCAAGACAGAGGCCTCCTGCTACCACAGGACTGCACGGTAAGTGACCTACAAAGGGGGGTACGGAGAGGGTAGATAGTGAGAAGGTGGTAGGGAGAGGATAGATAGTGAGAAGGAGGGGGTAGATAGTGTGAGAGGGGGTAGGGAGGGGGTAGATAGTGTGAGAGGGGGTAGGGAGAGGGGGTAGATAGTGTGAGAGGAGGGTAGGGAGGGGGTAGGGAGACGGTAGATAGTGTGAGAGGGTAGATCGTGTGAGAGGGGGTAGGGAGAGGGTTGATAGTGTGAGAGGGGGGTAGGGAGAGGGTAGATAGTGTGAGAATGAGGGGGTAGGGAGGGGGTAGATGGTGTGAGAGGGTAGATAGTGTGAGGTGGCTAGATAGTGTGAGAGGGTAGATAGTGTGTGAGGGGGTAGATGGTGTGAGAGGGGGTAGATAGTGTGAGAGGGTAGATAGTGTGAGAGGAGGTAGATAGTGTGAGGGAGGGTAGATTGAGGGTAGATAGTGTGAGAGGGGGTAGGGAGAGGGTAGATAGTGTGAGGGGGTAGGGAGAGGGTACATAGTGTGAGAGGGGGGTAGGGAGAGGGTAGATAGTGTGAGAGGGTAGAGAGAGGGTAGATGTTAAGACGAGGGATAGTTTTAAGAGGATTTGCAGTATTTATTGTATTATTTATTGACTTTTTTATTGTAAAAAAAATCACTTTTTTTTTTTTTTTTGGAACTACTAAATATTTTGGTATGCTTTTACTACACTTCTGTCCTTAGCAAAGGCCTCACAGGGAATTGTTAACTGGTTTGTTTTAGGTTAAATATTGTGAAACCAGACTAGTAGAAGGACATAATTGACCCTAAACACTCTGTGACTTGCACGACATGACAATGTTAGTAATATAAAGGCAACATAGTTGTCATTGACATGATGACAACTCTAATTCAGTATAAATTGTTAGAGATTTCTGAACAAAATCCACTTGAATTTTGTTGACAATTTAGTCATATATTTTTATTTTAGGTCAATACTGGATGCCTAAAATGTAATCTATTTCTAAGCCCAATTTATTTATTATGTATGAGCTAATAGGTTCACTTTTATCTATATAGAAAAAACTCTGCATTGTCTATCCTTGAAGACCTCCTTGCTAAAGTATGAATGGTACTATGGCACCTAGGGCCCTTAGTTAGGGACAAAATGCACTAGAGTTCATGGTTGGTAAATATTAGTAGAACTAGAGAGGAGCAACTCAAAGCTACCTCTTTATTTAACCACAGTCTCCCTGATTAGTTCAGTAACTTGCCTTAAAACTGAGCTCCTGCTTATCTGAAAATCTATTGATCCTGTAGATGTTATCAATAGGGAAAAGATAACTCAACAACAGAGAAACAATCCTCCCACAGATTACAATGAAAAAACTGATATTAACGGTAGATTTTAAGTAAGGCAGTAAAATCTACCAAACTTAGAATAAAATTATCTATCTCAGCACTCAGTTAACTGACATGTTTATCCCACCATGTGGCAACGCTTCGATCCAACTACAGAATCTTCTACACCTCACACGTGGCAACATTTCGATCCAACTACAGGATCTTCCACCACATGGCAACGTTCCAATGCAAGTACAAGATCTTTTTCAAGCCATGGCTTAAAAATGATGCTGTAGTTGGATTGAAGCATTGCTGCATGGCGGGATAAACAGGTCAATTCACATAGTATTGAGTTATATCGATTTATTCTAAGTTTGTTGTTTTGGATTGGGTGCAGTCCTGCTCTGGCGCCAAGAATTTGAGTGCTGTCTAACACGAGGATTGTTTCAGTAAAATCTAGCAGACTCTGAAACATGAGGCAAATTTCACATGCATGAGGCAACCAATAATCCCAGATGTATCTTTCAGCCTTTGTTGGCCACGTCAGTGGGGTCTGGCTGGTATCCCTCTAGGCACAAGACAGTAAATAGGTCTGGACTGACCTTTACACTTGTGGTGGGCCCCAAGAGATCCCCGAAAGGTGAAATACCATACAAAACTTGAGATGCTCACCAAGAACGGACGTCCCCCGCTAGGGAGCATCTCAAGATTTAGCTGTCTTGTGCCTTTACATTGGAAAAATATCCATCACCAAATTAGTCTGATCCTGTTCCTCTTAAAACTCATAATAACAAAATGATGGAGACAGAAGAGATTCTCCAGAACTCACGGCTCACCCAACTTACAGGAAAAGAAAGTAACCTCGCTAGACATTACCGACATTTCAACTATTTAATATATCGCCAAAGTTTCATACACAGAAATTTTGGGACCTTAGGTCGGGAACATAACCCAGTTTATAAAATGTATTTTATGCTCACATCACATTATTTTAACTTATATCACCACATCCAATATGAATTAGATAATGAAAGCAAAAATAAATGTATGTCAGACCTGTTTCATGATGGCTGAATCCTTGTATCCTCTGAATGAAAGGATTTGGAAGCACCAAGTACTCCTTCCCTCTGTTTTATAGGCAGTACTGCAATGCGAGTGTCCAACCAGACAGCTCCTAATAGAAAACCATAACACCTCAGCTGTATTTTCAGGTTTAGGCTGTAATCATCCTTGTTTAGACAACAAATTAGATCTGATAAATCAAAGAAAGGAAAATTCCATTTAAATTGTGCATTAAACATTTGCTATTTGTAGACATTTTCCATTTTCATTGAAATGTAAATAAAATATTTTGCATTTTATACATATCAAAGTTTCATACCCGTAGGAATATGCAGGATATATTCAGTTTTGTGTTTTGTGATATTAAGCGACAGGTACACAAGCATTTAACAAACACTTAGATGTGTTTTGCTGAAAACTTTGCATGTCAGTCTCACCCTCGGGCAATTTAGATGCAAGTCATATTTTCTGTAAGTGCTCAAACAGCTGAAAGCGGAAACGGAGAAAAAACCTCTCTAGATTGTTCAAAATAACAGTTGGTGTCTATGTACCTGCAACTATTTTAACCACTGTAGCCAAAATGACCCTACAGATGACCAGACAAATAGCTCATGCAACACAGGGGATGCAAAAAGACTTTAACATGACTTATGTCTTGTTTAACCTATCACCTTTATGTTGTTCTTAACAAACAATTGCTCAATATTGTCTTGTTTTTTTTAAACACCGGAACAACCCATTTTATCTTAAATCAACATATCAACTCTTAAAAGTTCCATTAGACATTTTATCCACCTTTAAATAAAAAAGGGGATTGCTTGGCCAGACTTAATGTATCGTTCAACTTCTTTCAGGGTAATGTGATGAGGTGTTATTGTCGAGTTAACATTTTGTCTCTGGTCACCTTCCCATCCCCTTAATTTTGATTCCTGGGGATATAATGTAACGGGGATTTCTAATAACAGGCTGAATATAACACCTTCACCAGAGGCGGGCTGGCCACGGGGGCAAGGGAACAATTGCCCTTCAGACCTGTCCTAATTCTATCAACAGTGCTAACCTGAGGACCAGTTCAGTCCATTTCGCTTTACATGACCCCTTGACTAAGAGTGTCTGTTTAGAAATTCATAAACTAGTCCTCTGAACATTACAGCAGTGAGGTGGATAAAATCATAGCGATCTGTGCTCAAAGAACCATTTCCACCGTGCCATGAACGGCTTATGTTGGTTGGCTCCTTGAGGGAGCAGGAGAGCTGCCACCAACCTACCCCATCCTGAGCCATCAAAAGTATGTTGCTGTATGTATGTATGTTAGTATGTGTGTAAGTAAGGATGTTGCCCCCCTTTGTAAATATGTTCCTGTATACCTGTGGCAATTCCAAAAAAGTCAATTCTGGGCAAAACGTCAATGCGTGTACAGAGTGGGAGTGTCTGACCTGCAGTGACGGTGAGAGGAAACCTAAAAGTGGAATAACCCCACAGCACACAGACAAAATTGAGAAAGATCTCCGATGGGGCTACCATATCTCTACTTGGGCTGAGACACATGCAATTCACTCAAAACTATTTAATTTTAAAAGTTTTACATTAAACTGAACAGTATTATATTTACCTCTTCCTGATGGAATAAATTCAACTCTATGTATAAGAAATACCCTACACACCTGAGCCTGTATCTATAGGCTCATCTATAAGTGAGTGCATTTCCAAAGGGGGGTGAAGATCACAATTTAGGTTAATGCTTACTGAGTCACACATTTGTTTTTTTCCATTCATTTTTTTCATATATACTACCACACAATAACAAACTTAAAGCAATAAGTATTTCTTACATAATTCTTCTTTTTGTGCAACACATCATTTGTTCATGTCCCTGTATATGTGTGTATGTTAGTATATATATGTTTCAGTATGTTATTGTGTGAGTTTAAGTGTAAGGTGGTCAACCGAATGAGTGTCAAAGTCGGTGTGCCTGTTCATATGTATGCATGTTAGTTATAGGGGGCCTTTGAAGAAATAATGAACCCAGACTGATCACTAACCCTAGGCTTGCCCCTGTTGTCAAAAGGTGTGCTTTATACTTACTCTGTGAGCAGCCAGGCATAGCCTGGCAATGCCAGATTGCCAGCCTGGTCCTGGATAAAGAACAATTTTAATTATATTACTCAGTGCCAACATCATTCATAGCCAGGGTATGGTTTAGATTAAGTGGCTATCATACAATACACATCAAGAATGTTGAATACATAGTTACATAGTTCCATAGTTCATAAGGTTGAAAAAAGACCTAAGTCCATCAAGTTCAACCCTTCTACCTAACCTTCCTATTCTTGATCCAAAAGAAGGCAAAAAAAACCCCTAATTAAGCTACTTCGAATTCTGCCATCAGGGGAAAAAAATTCCTTCTTGACTCCAAGAGGCAATCGGATTTCTCCTTGGATCAAGAAGCTCTAAAATATTAATGTTATTCTATTTATATCCCTGTATGTCATGCCTTTCTAAGAAAATATCGAGGCCCCTTTTGAAGGTATCTAATGTATTGGATAACACCACCTCCCTTGGAAGTGAATTCCATACCTTTATTGTCCTCACTGTAAAGAAGCCCTTCCTTTGTCGTCTATGAAGCCTGCGCTCTTCCAGTCTCAGAGGGTGACCTCTTGTTCTTTGCATATTTCTGTTATTAAACAGGTTACTGAAGAGCTCTTTATATTGGCCCTGCATATATTTATATAATGTTATCATATCCCCTCTGAGATGCCGTTTTTCTAGCGTATATAATTTTAACTTTTTTAGTCTCTCTTCGTAACTAGTATCTCCCAATCCCTTATTAATTTCGTAACCCTCCTTTGCCCTTTTTTAATTCCATAATGTCCTTTTTAAGGTGCCCAGAATTGTACCGCATATTCAAGGTGAGGTCTTACCAATGACATGAGATACCCCATTAAAGAAAGCATGGTTAAATTATACTTTGATTCTAGACGCAATCTATATATGGTATACATTGCAGTTTTGAGTTTTAGATAAGAACAAAGGTTGACCAAAATACCATGTTATGTTTTGACTTCAACATATACAGGCATGACACAGCAAAACATTCTTTAAACCCTCTGAACTTCACAGGATGGATACTTGTTGCTCCTTACCACTCAAAGGTGAGATCTTTCCACATTACAAATTATTAAATGCCAACCAATGCGAGATTTACATTGTTTTATCTTTAGATAGGAGCAAATATCAACAACACAGTAGTAGCTGTGATAAATGTGCAAATTGTTGCTAAAACATTGTTTACATTCATCAATTTAACCTTGATTTATTTTTATAATGAAGTGCCAGACTAATGTCATGATTGTTTTCATGTCATTGCCAAGCGCAAGTTAAGGCGATTTGAAGTAGCGAAAAGAGAGAATTAGATGAAACAAACTTTTTATGATCCTACATAAGATGAAACCTTAAAAATAATATTGTGGTGGCATCAGTATCAACAATCTGCAGTAAATGCACGTATAATTAATGCCTTCACTATGAGGACCAGACACTTGGAGCCAATAACTGCTAACAGAAATATAACAGGATTGTACCCAACAGTAAGTAAGAAAAAAACCTCTAGTTACATTTAAGCACACTTTAACTGTGTGTTATATATATTTAAAGTGTTATTAAGGCATTTTCACAAACCTGAGATCAGTTTTCAGTGTTAGAGA
This sequence comes from Spea bombifrons, assembly GCF_027358695.1. NCBI lineage: Eukaryota > Metazoa > Chordata > Amphibia > Anura > Pelobatidae > Spea > Spea bombifrons. The sequence goes on along the minus strand of NC_071090.1, from coordinate 33,668,742 downwards.
TACCACAGAGGAGAGAAAAATGACGCATAACTGGCAACCTTATCTACATCTGTGTCTGACATCCAAGTCAATAAATAATTGAAGTATTTAGGGTGTTGTTATTAGTGGTCAAGCAGAAGACAGATGGATATCTGTACAATGGTGCAAATCTCTTTTTAATATTTATAAAGCTTAACAAAGAGTTCTGGGAAATGCAGCCGGTACCAAATCTTCTTGCTCCCTCCTAGTTGACCACCAAGTAGAGGGGTACAAATAGGGTTGTCACCTGTCCAAGTGTCAACAGCATAGTTCTGTGGTTATGTCTGTAGATTTTGTGGAGAGATTGAGGAGGGTAAATGATATATTCTGAAGCACAAAAAACAGAATGTTAGTTCTTACTAATTTTTTCATTGTGTTATTAATATGTTTTGTTTTGAATCTTGTGATACACAAGTAATTTAGTAGAATTTTATACCAGTCTTTTCTGCTCACAAATAGTGTATGTTGTTTACAGTGAGCTCCAGGCCTGGACTGGCCATCGGGCACACCGAGCATTTGCCCGGTGGGCCGGGCGGCCCAGGGCCGGATTAATGTACGGGCTGATGGAGCTGCAGCTCCAGGCCCCTACCTTAAAATAGGCTCAGTCAGGACCGGACTGACTGGGCCTATGCGGCCTCTATGGCCGTCCTTAACACAGGGCAAAAGGGACACCTGCCTCGGGGGCCCGCTACTTGTTTCTCACGCGCGTCTACCGTCTTTTCTACCGCCAGGGGTACGCAGGAATCAAACAGAGTCACGTCACGTACGTCACGTACGTCACGTACGTCACGTACGTCACGTACGTCACATGACCCTGTGCAGTAAAACAGGTTGTTCGCACAGAGTGCGAGCAACCCAGAATGAAGCAGTGGGCCCCTGTGGAAGTCTGCGAGCGGCACATACATCTTCCGTTCAGGTAATTCACTCACTCAATCTCACATACTCCTTCATACAGCCTGTATGAAGGAGTATGTGAGATTGAGTGAGTGAATTAATGAGTATCTGTGAAGGAATAAGTAAATTGATGTTTGTGAATGAGTATATGTAAATAAGTATCTGAATGAGGGAATTAATGAGTATCAATGTATGAATGAATATCTGAATGAGTGAATGATTATCTGTGAATTAGTGAATAAATATTTGAGTGAATGAATATGTGTGTGATAGCATGGATGTGTAAGGTAAGGCAGGCTGTTTTGGTGGCAAAGATGGCAAGTCCTATTCTTCCAATCTGGGTCCTAGGCAGGTCTGGATGTCAGATCTGATTTGATACTAAAGGGGGATGGCTGGCATAAATACACAATGTGGGGCCGGCTGGGGACAATACGCAAGGGTGTGGGGGCATTAATTCACAAGCGGGTGCTGGCTGGGGCATGACATAAATCAATACTAAAGTGGGGCTGGCTGGGGGCATAAATACACAATGGTGTAGTGGAGTGCACAAATACACGTGGGGGCTGACGGCATCAATACACAAGAGGGCCAGCTGCGGCCCTCCAGATGCGGGTGTCAGTGTGGTAGAGCCTGTCCTGGTGTTTGTGTTTGGGTGTCAGTGTGGCAGAGCCTGTCCTGTTGTGTGTGTTTGGGTGTCAGTGTGGCAGGGCCTGTCCTGGTGTGTATGTTTGGGTGTCGGTGTGGCAGAGCCTGTCCTGTTGTGTATGTTTGGGTGTTAGTGTGGCAGGGCCTGTTGTGGTGTGTGGGTTTGGTTGTCTGTGTGGCAGAGCCTGTCCTGGTGTATGTGTTTGGGTGTCAGTGTGGCAGAGCCTGTCCTGGTGTGTGTGTGTGTTTGGGTGTCAGTGTGGTAGAGTTTGTCCTTGTGTGTGTGTCTGGGTGGCAGAGCCTGTCCTGATGTGTATTTAGTCATCTGTTTTCTGGCCCTTTACTTTCTGTAGGAATAAATTGAACTATTTCAATTTTACTTATCCAGAGATGAAACACCCTCCTGAATTTGTAGTCACTTCAGAGGACATTCTAGGCCCAGAAATCAGTGAGAGCAAAAGTAAAGGTATTGTGTTATTTACTCTATTTCAACCTGCCAGATTGTATCACCACCAAGCCTCTGTCCACCTCAAATCAGAGGCAACCTTAACCCTTTTAAAGACTACGACAGTATAACAAAATTTAATTTAAAAAGGGGGGGGCGCTCGTACATCAACAGCTTCCGCGATTTTTAAAACTGAGGTTCAGAAAATTGAACTTGCGTGTTGCTATTTATTTAAAAATAAAACGTCTCGCTCCGAGAGCGCACCAATCAGCTTGCGCTAAAGCATAGGTGATTAGCCAATCACCTGTGACACCTACCTTAACTGCCTGATAACATTGAAACTGGTTTTAGCTGCAAAAGCCCTCTACAACCCTGACCTATCCTGACCCATGATTGACCTCTTTAACCCACTAATGTCCAGCAATGGACAATTATGGTACCGTTTAGTCATCCTGCGCCTTGCAATTCTTTTAGGGCCCCTGTGAACAGTGCTATAGCAGTTGATCCATGTGCTCTGTTGTTAATCTGGCCCTGCCTATATCTTCTTTCTAAATGAGTCATGAGCCATCTTTGAGCCATCTTGTTGTCTCTTCTACCTCCAGCTTCTATCATCATGACTTGTTGTGTTACTGTTTACTGAATCCATTCACCTGTTTCCCAAATCTCAGAACGTAAAGCACTAGTAACAGCTAAGAATCAAGTACAATTACTTGAATCCCCTTTAATCTTCTGTTGCACTTGTGCATTTTCTAGTTCCTTCATTAATTTTTTCATGTGATTCACTCTATGTTATTTTGACATTGATGTTTAACAGTACATTCCTGTGTTGGCACTTTATACATTATAATAAAATAATCATAACTATGATTCTAGAAACACCTGTATTAGCTAGCTATAACTAGAGTCACAATTGTAAAATATTTTTATTGAATTTAAGAGGTCAAATGAGGCAGTTATGTGTTTGTTTTTAAAAACAATATGATCAAGAATAAAGTTCAAGAACAGCCCTGGAGGTAGGGTCATTTGGACGGAAGGGCCACATGACAGAGGGGGTGCAGGCACCCCTTTACTGAGTTTTCTTTTACTCCTCCCTTTGCTTCCTGTTTCCTTTTTAGGCACGCTCCTACAACTCCACCCAGTTCAGAGGCTATGTCTGTAACATCCACCTTACCCCTTTTACTTTTCCCTGCACACGTTGGGGTGGCATTGGGGGCTAAAGGGAGTTTTTGGGGTCCTGTGTATTAGTGCAGGTTTTCCATTTAATGCTGCTCCTATATTTGGTTTGGTGAACTCCTGTACCGGTGCCAACCTCAGGCACCAGTGAGTCCTCCGGCACAAGTTTGAGGGTCATATAGGTCTGCATCTACAGGACAGGTTCAAGTGCCAGCTGCTTGGCAGAGTGGTGGTGTAGTTGGTATGAGGCTCCAGGGGTATCTGGTTCTGATGCTATTAGTCAAATTCAATAGAAAGTCCATAATTTTGTCTTGGGTAATGTTTTCATCAATTCCTCTTGTTCTGATATTTTTTCTTTGGGCCTAATTCTCATTAACAAATCCTCAATTTGTTGCTGTTTTTTCTGATTATCTTTACATAACTCTGCAGTTTTAATCTTGAGTGTCGCAATTTTTTCTTCTGATGTAATTACTCTCTCTCTTACTTGATTAATATCCGATCTTATTTCTACTAAGAAGGTAGACAATTCTTTTCTTATTAATTCCATTTGAGAACTTAGAGCTTTTTGTAAGTGGGTTTGAGAAATTTCCGGATTTGTTCTAAATCTCCTGAGCTATCCATACGAGAATTCTTGATATCCATTTCCATCATATCTATACTTGTATCTTGCTGAGTAGACATTGCTGTTACATCCAGTAACTTCTGAGATTGAGGGAAAAATATATTATCAATTTTTCTCTTGTTTTTAGAGATCAATTCTTTTTTTTTCTTTTTGTCTTTCCCCTTCTCTTTTTCTTTCCTGATAAGTAATTTATAGTCTGTTTCCTTTTTATTTGGCATTCTCAACTGGGGACAATACTTTATATTTCTGTTTGATTAACGGGAATCCCAGTTATATTATTATATTATTTGATTATAATAGCAGCCATATGTATCATACAATCGTAGAAATGTTAATAATAAATCCTCTAGAATAATTCATTAGATAGTAATTATAATAAGTCCCAAATTAATATTTTATATTATCTTCCAAATTCATTATGTAAATTCCAGTAGTTCATAAGTCATAGCACTTATCTCTTCGGAGCAGTATAGTTGTACTGGCAGTCATGTATATTACGCAATTAGTTTTCCTTGTCTCAGGCTCTTCCAACGGTTTCCACCACTGAGGGGGACTTCCTTTTACTCTTCTCAGAGCCCATAGATCACCTCCATCTGCTCCATTCAGAACGTTATCTATATTTAGCACCGGAGAGGAGAGTACAGAGCTGGTAACGGGATGTGAATGTGCTCGCATCGGGCGCCGCATCACCAGGAACACCAAGTGGGATCACCGGCAGCCTGTTAGCTATAGAGACTTGTCAGGACAGCCAAATTCATCAGACTCGAAGCTCAGTATACCTACGACGGCATCGCTTACAGCCAGACGCTCCGCCCAGTAAGCATCTTACATCATCACCCCTCAGCAGTCCCACTTATCACTATATACTAAGCCAAACATTGATGTGGTGTAGGCCTACCACTTCATTGTCTGGCTTAGTATATAGTATGGCTACACCGAAATGAAAATTCTGGACCAAAACCGAAAATTCAGCATTCACTTGGCCAAAACTGAAAATGACCCCCCACCTTTAAAAACAAAACAAAACAAAAAAACATTTTTATTAAAAGTAAGTAACACACAAAAAAATCAATAACAATATATAAATATATATATATATATATATATTTATATATATATATATATATGATTGTTAACAGCAATCACAATCCTATCATGCCAAGGCATACACAGATTCCAGCATGTACTGGATGACTTAGAATGATAGGAGTGTGATTGCTAACAGCAATCACACTCCTATCATGCCCAGGTTCTAGCATGTATTGGTTGCCTGGGCATAATAGGAGTGTGATTGCTGTTAATCATATATATATATATTAAAATTGTTATTTAATTTTTCTGTCCAATTTTGGTGTGTTACTTACTTGTAATAAAGGTGTGGTTAACACACAAAAATTGGTTAGCCACAAATATATAACTAATTATATTGCTAACAGCAATCACACTCCTATCATGCCCAGGCAGCCAGTACATGCTGAAACCTGGTCATGATAGAAATGTGATTACACCCTCCTATGCCATGCTACCTCTCCACACACACTTACATATCCATGCTATCACGCACACACTCATTCACAAATATTCATTCACAAAAATTCAGCATAAACTACAGCATAACACGAATCACTCTCAGACATGTACCAATCCACTCTCACTGAATGTTTTCCTACCATTCCTCTGTCACTGTCACTTTTCCTGCTACAGCTCCTTCTCCTCCTCCTCTTCGTTCTTCCTTTTGGCTCTTCTTCTTCTGTGTCCTTCCGGTGCAGTGAATGCGAGAGGATATGACAGCAAGTCCCGACGCACAGCAGCAGTTGACGCGCGCATTGCACGGGAGCAGGATCGGAGGATTGCATTAACAGACCTCCCGCTCTCTTGATTGCTTTTAAGCCGGTTGGAGGGAAATCCACGATCACCCCATCCAAGCCTGCTCCTCTAGTGGCGGACATTACTGTCTGTCTCTGGAGGGGTGCTGGCATGGTGGCAACAACAATATATAAATAAACAATAATTAAACTAATAATAATAATACATAAATAAATAAAAAGAAAAAATTAATTACATTAAATTAACGATATTGATTATTATTTTCAATTAAAAAACAACAACAACATAGCATACATATATATTTACTGCTATTATTAAGGGAGTTTGGGTGCTACCCAATACCACCTGCAGGTGGTTTCTTTTCTCAAATAGGTGTGATACCTGGGGCACTTCCCCGTTCAATTGACTCTTTGATACTCCCTGGGGTACTTCCCCTGTTATGCTACTTGCGTATATTGTGATTTAGTGGGTACTCCCCTAGCTGTTTTTCAGTGGTTAACACAGTTACTTGAGTTGATACGTATCTTTTATTGTTTGTCTGCTCTGTCTTTGCAGAGTGCAAGTTATACCATGTCTACAGGAGAGCCTCAGCCCTCGGCCCCTGAACAAATAAAAACTTGGCTATCCAATGCGACAATTTCTTTGGATCAAGCCCTAAGTAGAGTGTTGACATACCTGCCCATTCAAGATTGTCCTATCAGTACCCTGGTGGACCCTCAAATTGTCTCTCCTGGGACTCTGAGGCCTACAGAGATGGCTTCTAGAAAATGGGACAATCCCCCACCTGGCGTCAAGGGTAAGGCGCCCACCAAGCGTCCTTTTAAGAACCCTGTCTCAGAAGACACAAAAGGAGCGTCCTCGATTTCGGAATCAGATGATGAATTGGACCCCAACTTCTATGATTCGCATCGCCAAGCTCATCAGTCAGAAGTGGAGTCTGCTGATGATTTACCCGGCCCCTCTCTCGATGGGTTAGATTGGCCTCATTGGAGTTTGCTCAACCCACAGAAGTAGCAAGATCCAGCAAGGCTTCTGTGGCCGACGATGTAGTCTTAGATGCACTGGGGGAGCCCTTTTTTAGACCCAGAGAACATCAAGCATCCGAGATCTTGAGAGTGGTCACCTCCGGAGCATATCTCCAATGTACTACTGAAGTGGATGAGGCGACTTTTGGAAAAAGGAGCACGCAATAAATTGAGGGTGGAGCGCCCTAGACCATCTGTGCCCCATTAGGTGATGCAGACTCCAGCGCTCCACCCTACGATGGTGACTTTCCTGGGTTGTCACGGAAAGGACCCACAGAAGGGTATTAAAAAAGGGTTGCGCATCGCACAAGACAAGTTACTGGACATGGCGGGTCTGGCCTCTCAGATCTTTTTACAGGGGATAGTGGAAGGAAGTCAGCTGGATCCTCGTCTCATTAGTGAATGGGTCCAACGCACTCTGATACTACTATATAACGCTAACGCGACGTTATCCACGGAACGCAGGAAGGCGTCTTTATTAAGGATTGAAGGTCATCTCCTGGAGCTGGGGCAAAAATAGCTGGGCTCATCTGCTGAAGGTCACCTGTTTGGTGAATCCTTCATCAAGGAGATGAATCGTCACGTGCAGCTTTACTCTTTCTTGGGAAAAATCAAGCCATCCATGAAAAAGGCTTTTACACCCAAGGGGTGTTTTTCCTCCACCCCCAGGGGCTGAGGATCCAGCCGAGCTTCATATGGCTCCAGAGGCAGTTACCAAAATTTCCACCAGCCAGGATCCTTCAGAGCACAGTACGCCATCCATACTGCTTTCTCAGCCCAGAGAGGGAACTTCCGTGACGACTGTCTTGTTCATGAGGACAACAACTTTGTAGTGTACCGCCATTTCAAGATGGAAGGTATCCATCTTCTTCGCAATCTTTTGTTAGAAGGGGACTGGTTCACCAGTTTATATCTAAAAGATGCTTATCTCACCACAAGGTCCACAAGGATTTTCAAAAATTCCTCCAGTTCAGGTGGAAGGCTCGGTTATGTCAATTCACATGCTTTCCGTTTGGGTTGAGTTCTGCCCCGTGGTGTTTCACCAAAATTTGGAAACCTGTCGTGGCCTTTTTCAGGGAGTTAGGCATTAGTTTAATCATCTATTTGGACGATACCCTACTTATGTCCCAGGACTCTCATGGTAACAAACTATCTTCGTCATCAGTCATAACGTTTGGGTTTTGTGATCAATCAACAAAAGTCTGCTTTGACTCCCTCCCAGGTAGTTCAATTTCTAGGCTTCGAGGTGGATTCCGTCTCGGCAGTCTTGCGACTCCCTTAGCTCAAGATCAACAACATAAAGAAGGAGCTGCGTTGGGCCCTGAAGTTACCAGAAGTGTCTCTTCGTACTCTAGCTCGCATAATGGGCCTCTTATCAGCATCCATTCAGCGTTTGCGATACAATAGAAGTTTGGCGAAGGATTGTTCAAATTGTTCTCTTCTTCTCACGATGGACACATTTTCAGCTGTCCGCTGCATAAAAAAACTGGGGGGTTCGCTGTCCAAGATCTTGACTGATTGACCAAGGATCTGTATCAGTTTTGCCTGAAACGAAACATCTCGATTCAAGCAGAATACCTTCCTGGGAGGAACAATCTGGTAGCGGATTGGTTCTCCCGGTATCAGAGCTACTATGGCATAGTCAGCCACTGACCATTATATAAATATAGCTAGCCCCTGTGTTGTATATTCAGGGTGAGTCCCTGTGCATTTTTGCTTTGGTTTTCTTTAGTTGTGTATTGTTTTTCTGTTAGGGTGAACCCTATTTCTATTCAAATATCATGGCTGAAGATCCCAATCCCTCTCAGGAATTTTTGTTATCTTAGAATCCAAGTTTGCTTCCTCTATGGAAGTTTTCATGGCTAAACATATGGCACAATCTCAATCTAACCTACTCAGCCTCAAGATTCTGCGCCATTAGACCCTATTCCTGAACAGGCACTGCAAGAGTCAAATGTTTAAGATTTCAATCAATCGGAAGACTCTTATACCCTTAAACGCCCATAGAAGGGCAATAGTGCCTCTGCAGGCAAGGGAAAGGCTCCTGCCAAACGTTCTAAATATGCCAGCTCCTCTCATACTTTTGCTGGGTCTGGCCATGTTTCTACGGCGTCTGATAAATCTGAGGGTGTAATGACACTCCTTGATGAATCCATGCCACTTCATCTGATGATTCCCAGCATTCCGTTATCCTGGCTCCGTCCAGGGGAGAACACTCACACTTCGTCCATGAGTCTGTGGTGGATGAGCCCCATCAGTCCATGACAGCTGCTAATGCCACTAATTCTCAGACTATTCAGTCTCCGATTGCCCACACCCCCGGTTCTGAATCCATCCGGAGAGGTGCTCTTCGATCCTGCTGTAATGCGCCATCCTAGGACTACTGAATGGGCCCCTCCTGAGCATATTGCTCTATATTTATAAAAACGTCTGACACCCTTTAGGACAAGAGGTTCGTAACAAATTACCGGCAGATTGCCCTCGCCCGGTGATGCCGGGGAAAGTGGCTATGACTCCGGAGTTTGACCCTAATGTGGTCACTCTGCTTTCTCATAATAAAAGAGCTAGCTCTCAACTACTACTATCTTACTCGAGACCTTTTCGCCCTGTCTCTACTACTACTTTAGCTAGATGGATTAGATGGCTCTTGTCTTTAGCATGTATAGATGCCCACTTTTATTTCGGGTGGTTCTTCAACAGATATTCTTAGGACGGCTGATTGGTCTCGAGCTTCGACTTTTCGTGAGTTTTATTTCAAACCGTCCTTAATGTCTAGATGTTAAAATTACAAATATGAGCCTGTCTTGCCATAAAACGACACAATTATTCTAGACTTGATAACTGAGTTGGAATTTGAACCCTTAGGTTATATTTTCCTTGGGGTGATTTTTTGTTTCAGTCATTTGCTGTGACAATGTTTGTACTATAGAGTTTTTTTATTAACTATATATTTTAGATGTGCCATATATTGCTGTCACAAATTCTCTTCTTTTTCAGTGTAAAATCTTCCTTAAATGGATCTTCTGGCCCGGTTTCCTCGTTGCTGGATAATGTGTGCTCAGTTGGCAACTTCTCTGTTCGTGTTCTTCATGTTTGCGGGCTGCAGAAATAGGAAGATGGGGGGGTTACTGGCAGCTATATTATATGTTTTCTGTTTTGTGATTGATTCACTGTTGTTACTATTTTTATCATTTGCTGCTATGGTGAGAAGTAAAGGAAGTGTTAAGCAAATATTTGCCTCCTGTCTTTATTAAAATTCCAATTATTCGGTCATCAAGTCTAGAATAATTGTGTAATTACATATCACGGGGAAGGAATCATACCCCAGTATAAAATGAGAAGCCAACAGAAACGGTAAAAAACTGACTAGATGTCAGGCAACCGTAATGCAGCATTTCTGGGTTTTAAATCCTGCAGTCAAGTCAGCTCTGTCTCCCGCTGTACGTCAAGGAACATCCCCTAGCAGAAGCCCATGCTGAGGACGGCCATTTGGGGAGCTAGCTTTGATATCCGACTATTAGGAGGATACCAGTGATAGAATGACTTGTCCATACAAGGCCCCAAGTTAGTCAGAGATGGCTCCAGCCTGGGCGCCAAACAAAGATTGCACAGGCAGGAACTCCATTGTGTTAACTAATCCCATTAACAGGATTGCTGCCAGGGGAGATTCAGCAGCTAAAGGGGATTAAAGGTTGGGTTGTCTACATGTACCTGTTTATCAATGTTAATTTATGTTAATGGAGTTCTGTGGATATATGAGTCTATGTTTTACATCAATAAACTGTATATTCCTGCTGTACTCAATTCAAGGTAGTTGTTTCTACTTATTGGGTACACATAGCAGGGTTCCAAGGTGTGCAAGCTGGCTGGTGCTGGAGGTTATTCCTGGGACAACAGGAGGATACTGGGTGATCTCTGGGAGTTACTACAGCTCTCTTGGTTAACCCGTTACAATACCTATGTAGATAGTTGTGCTGCCAGTCTTGCTGGTGTTGTGAAGTACAATTTTATACATTAATCTTTATAATTCAAAATCAATAGTATCTGAAAAATCAATATATTACTCATGTGGGTACAGCAGATGAGAGAGAAGAAAATTATAGCTAAACACAAACACTGCAGAAATGTTAAATCAGTCATTGTCTTGAAGGGTACAAAAGAGTGTCCCTTTAACGGCCTTGCAGGGCAAGTGCATTGGAGTGCATTGTGAAGGTTACTATAAAGATTTCTGGTGGAATAATGGGTGGGTGTGGGCCTTCTGTTGTTTATACCCAATGAAACATATAATTTACTGATTCTTTTATTGTTTACTGCTGCAATTCAAATAAACGATAAACAGGGTTTGTTCTTGCAACCATCTTTCAGGATCACTTTTATCTAAAGTACAAATCTATCCGGAAGGCATCTAGAATTTCCATTAGATTCCAATAATCTGTGAGGGGAAACTTTCTTAATTCAAACCAGCAGGCTATATTGTAACAAAACTGTATTGTACAACCATACAGTCATGAGTCATGACCCATCTCTAGATATAATCCCCATAAACATCAAAATCACTCTTAGTTGTAGTCTTCCAAAGATACTTCGTTATCTTACAGACACTAAATTTCTTCTTCCTTTTCTAGATTATTATGTGAATTATTTCCTTGGCAACAGTTTCTATGGCAATGCATTGTGGTCCTTCTGTTTCACATATAAAGATATGCGAGAAAGAGCAAATGTACAGTAGTCAAATCTCACTGTCTATATATATACCTCGTAGAATGGTTCACAAGAGGGCACAGAGATACGCTGTAATTTTACCATTTTGAAGGGAAGCTTATTAAATCCTTTATTGCACTCTAGTGTGGTATGCTGTAAAAAGACTGAATTAAGCAAATTCAAAAGAAGGAAAATATTCTATAGGAAAACGTAAGGAGTAGAAGCAACTTATCTCTAGGAATGTAAATTGGAATGGGGGATACATTGCAAGACCACCAAAACTGATTTGCTACCTAGGAGGTAACTTCTAGAGATATGTGAATTTTTTCTGAGACCAGAGCGTCTCTTAGAGGTAAAGGATGGAAAGGCAATGGTGCAAATATGCTAAGAAGCCCTAATTATAATGAGTAAAATCCACAGTTATGATTGGAGAATTTCCGTCAATAGGTGCAGAACGTGGTGATAAGCCCTGTCTTTAAAACAATTAAAAGACAATTGGAATTTTGAACATCACAAGATCTTGGCACCATATTTCACTCTAATTACTTAGAGTATCTAACATTTTTTCTGACAAATTGAAACTTTCTAGCGGTTATATAACTTTAAGAAAGTTATTTTTCTTTCCACTTAATTTTCCCACTCAACACTTGTTGCTTGTTGGGCCACAGCAACAAGTGGTGGTAAATATAATGGTTTTATTATCCTGAATAGAAGTGAATTTTGTCTGCTTCAGTATAGAAGAATTAATTCCCTTCTTCGGGGAAATAGTATATGACATTATTGCATATGACCAGTGGCGTCACTACAGGGGGGCAAGGGGGGGCAATTGCCCCCCCTAGGTTATTCCTTGCCCCCCCTGTTGCCCCCCCACCGAATTTGTAACCCCTTGACTGCTAAGGACGACATGGTGCCGTCGCTAGCAGTCCCAGTCAGGTGCTAACGACGGCACCATGCCGTCACTAGCACTACCTTACCTTGATGGAGGTCTGTGGACCTCCATCACCACCTACCCCGGCGATCTGCCCCTCAAACTGAAGGGCATCACCGGGGCCACCCGATCTGCCCGGTGACGTCTCGCGCAATGACGCGATGACGTCACCGCGCAACTTTATTAACAACTGACAATTGTCAGTTAAAGAGGTATGGGGGCATGCTGCTTAGATGCCTGTATCTCAGGCATCTAAGCAGCTACAGACCCCCAACATATACCATCGGAAAGGTAATCGCCTCGCCTTTCCAACGGTATATAGATTGTAAAAAATATTAAGTTAAAAAAATAAAAATGTAAAAAAAAATGATTTGGGTGTCTCTAAAGGCAGATAAAAAAGATCAAAATTGCCTTGAGACCCCCAAATTGAATTATTTAAACATAAAGTAGTTTAACTTTAAAAAAAAAAAAAAAGTTTAAGTATTCTAGCTAAATGATCACTGTGGTAGCCAATGTTACCACAGCGATCATATAGCTATAAAAAGTCACATTCCCTTTTTAAAAATGGCCGATACTAATTTTTAATCCTATGATCCCTGTGATCATGGGGTTAAATTTAGCCAACGGTAGAGGGAGGCAATTTTTGAAATCCTGATGAACTGCAAATATTATTAAAATCAGCCATTTAGCCTGTGCGGTACGTGAGTAACCATATCATCCCTGGAGCGCCTTGCATTTTTACTGCAAAACTTATTTTTGCCGTAAGGCTTGGTTTCCATTTGGGTTTTTTTTGCTAAAAACGCCTATAAAAACGCCAATAGCGCCACCTGGCGTTTTTTTGTGAAAAACGGCTGCAGCCAGATGTTAGCTGTTCTTCAATAGGAAATCGCAAAATGCAATTTCCACTTGGCGTTTTTCTGTCTGGCGTTTTTTCAGTCCTCTTTGGCGTTTTTCTGCTTTTTTGGGCTCTGTGGCAGTTTTTCAAAACTGCAGCATGTTGACACTCTGGCGTTTTTTGCAAGAAATCTTGGCTTTTTTTCTCCAATAGAAGTCTATGGGAGAGAAAAAACGCCATGAAAAAGCCATGTGGGTTTATTGCCTTGGCGTTTTTTATGGCGTTTTTTCCACAGTTACAATGCAGAGGATGGACCCAGTATCTGTGTGTCCTACGAGAAACAGGCTGAAAACAAACAGTTTCACACAAAACAAAGTCCTGGACTGGTTCATATTGAATTTTACACCATTTGGAACAAACATGCCATTACAAACATACGCGACCGGATCCTGCGTGCCAAAAGCAACAGCAAACAATTTGCACCATCATTTGGGGCCAATCTTCCCAGAGGAGCAGACATTCGAAATAAAGCATGCCTTACAACCCACAGAAAAGAGACAAAAGGGTCTACCAAGTAAATGACCGGGAGAGGGCAGATACTTGCCATTTATCCTAATCCCTTTTAGCTGGGTGAAACTTCTAACTTGTAAAGGCTGGAAAAACTGCCTAAGGTCAAAAAAAGCAATTTCCACAGAAAGGCTAAAACGCCAGAAAAAACTGCAGAAAAAACGCCAAAACGCAGGTAAATGCAGTGGCAGTTTTCTTAGCAGTTTTCCTGGCGTTTTTCATCAAGAAAAAAACGCCGGAGAAAAACCCAAGTGGAAACCTAGCCTAAAAGTGATTTTTTTTCTCCCTTTACCATCATTTCTTTGGGATTGTAAGGGGAAAGAATGGTGTGTGCTTCTGTGAGTGAATGCATGGAAAGTATGGTGTGTGCTTCTGCGAGTGAATGGAGATATGAAAGGCGTGTGAATGATCAGTAATTGGGGTTGAAGCCTTGACGTGGCATTACTGCTCACGTAGGAAGTTAAATTATGGCACAAAAAGTACACATTTGCAAAAACGACATCCCTTGGCGCATCAAATGAGGGGCTGCATGTGTTTCTAGTACAAACCTGGAGTGCGCAAGACACAAATGAACATGTCGCTATGGTTAGAAAAAACATATTTTCTAGCCAAAAGCGACATATTCCATCATTATTTGTGCACTCAACTTTTGTCCTAGAAATACAGGTAGCCCCTCATTTGAAGCTCCAAGGGGCGTAGTTTCTTAAAATGGATGAATTGTCTGAATGAGGGAGAGCATGAGTTAATATGTGGATGAATTGTCTGAATGAGGGAGAGCATGAGTTAATATGTGGGTGAATTGTCTGAATGAGGGAGAGCATGAGTTAATATGTGGATGAATTGTCTGAATGAGGGAGAGCATGAGTTAATGTGATTGTGCGTATCATAGATGTATAATTGTGGAAGGGCAAAGATGGCACTAGCAGGATGTTTGAGCCTTGGGGACCAAGATGGCACAGGCAGGGTGTATATGGGACAAAGATGGCAAATCGTATGTGTGTTATCTGGGTGTGCAACCTGTGATATATCCCTGTAATTTAGGGGGTTTTAAATATACCTTTAATGCCGTGTTTTTATGTGAATTCCAATTGATCTATACCTGCAAAGCTGGGTTTGTGTGTTCTTCTGTAGATCCATATCTGCTATGCTATGTTTCCATACATTATTTATGTATACCTGCAAATACAGGGTTTGTATGTCTTGTTCAGTTGATTAATACCTGCAATGCTGTTTCCATGTATTTATTTGATCTATACCTGGAATGCTACATTTCATATATTATTATTGTATACTTGCAAATACAGGATTTGTATGTCTGATTCTGTTTATTTGATATATACCTTCAGTGCTGAGATCACAAGTGAATTTCAATTGATCTATACATACAAAGCTGGGTTTGTGTGTTAATGTGTTGATCTATACCTGCTATCGGCAGCAGGGTCTAATATTTATGTATATATATATATATTGTGACAGTCATGTAGGATTGGTGGTAGAAGGGAGGTATGTTTCTCCTAGATTCCTTTCCTATGTGGAGTAACACCTGAGACTTCCACCTGCTTGGTGATTAATTAAGTGAATTAGAGGCTGGATATAAAAGGGAAGCCAGGAGGGCAGGTAGCTCTCTCTGACTGAGGACACAGAAAGCCTGTCTGTGGAAGAGACCTGTGAGTAAAGGTTGCTGGACATATTATGTTATGTTAAGTTGGCAGAGAGAAGCTCTCCAGCTGGTAGTGAGGGACATCCTATGTATAGTAAGTGCCGGACAGGCAAGGTGTTTCTTTTGTTACTGTTATATTTCTTTTGTCCCTGCAACCTTTCTAATAAACCTGACCCTGTGTCAGATTGCACGAATTTACTGCTGTGTGCCTGGTTTGAATGAAGACAGCGCTTGTCCCTTGACCTCAGCGAGGGGCGATCCCAGACCTACCTCACAATTGGTGGAGAATGCGGGCACGTCACTAGACGCAACCGGTGGCTGTTAAGATTGCGGAGCAATACCGTGGAGACGTTGCCGGGGTGACGCAACACATTTAAGTGTCATAAAATGGATGACGTGGTGACTGCCTTGGTGCGATCGGCTTCTGCTCAGCTGGAGGCTACCAGTGAGCAACAGCGCACAAATATACACTTGCAGGAAGCAAACCGCCTGTTGGCAGCCCAGCTGGTTGCATTAACCGAGGCCACAAACCAGGACCGCCAGACGCTGCAGGAGGTGGTGCAGGGCCTGGCAAATCTGCCAAACACGCAACCAGAATCCCCGCACAGGGTTATCCCTGTGGGCCACTATTTGCAAAAGATGACCCCAGCGGATGATGTGGAGGCGTTCCTCGCAACGTTTGAAAGGATAGCTATGCAAGAAGCGTGGCCCAGGGCACGTTGGGCAGGCTTGGTGGCCCCATTCCTTGTAGGGGAAGCACAAAAGGCTTATTTTGATCTTGACCCGGAGGCAGCCAAAGACTTTGATAAACTCAAAGCAGAGATCCTTGCTCGTTTGGGTGTCACTTTAGCTGTCAGAGCTCAGAGAGTACACCAGTGGGCATACAATATGGAGAAGCCGCCGCGTTCCCAGATGTTTGACCTCGTCCATCTGACCAGGAAGTGGCTACAACCAGATGTTTTATCAGCAACTGAGGTGGTGCAACGTGTCGTCATGGACCGATACCTAAGGGCTCTACCCCCAGCATTAAGAAAGTGGGTAAGCCATGGAGATCCTAAAACAGCAGACCAGCTTGTGGATCTTGTGGAACGGTATTCTGCTGCTGGCGAGCTGTTGTGTGGCACCCAGCGCTCAACCGTCCGGATGGCAAGAGTTCCTGGTAAGACTGTTCTGGGGTTTATGGGAGCTGGGAAGAATGTAAAGACTTTCCGTGATAAGGATGAGACTGTGGGCTCAGGAAAACCTAACCTGCAGGATTATGGACAAAGCAGAGATATAAGATGTTTTCGTTGCCATGAGTTGGGTCATATTGCTATGAACTGTCCTGGGACTGTTGAACCTATGCAGTGTGATGCAGCCTTTTTGAAGAAACGTATGTCTATGTTTGCTCAAGTAGTGTGTACTGCTATCAGCTCAGAAGGTTCTAACAGACACCTGTGTGAGCTGACAGTGGATGATAAAAAGGTGGTGGCTTTGTTAGACTCCGGGAGTGTAGTAAGTCTAATAAAGGCCAGCCTCATAGGTTCTTCTAACAGGCAACCCGACACTTTCACAGTAACTTGTGTACATGGGGATACTTGTGAGTACCAAACTGCTGTAGCTTGTATTTCAACTCCCTATGGTTCCGTGTGTCACAAGGTGGGGGTAGTCCCCGCCTTAATGCATGAGGTTATTCTGGGAAGGGATTTTCCTTATTTTTGGAAATTATGGGAGAACAATCTTGTGGTTAAAGATGGCGCCCCTGTTAGGCCTTCACCGGCTAACCTAAGCCCTGAACCATTTGAGAGTTCCCCAACGGAGGATGTAGTTGGGGTGTCGGCAGAAAGGCCCCTATCCTTTCCCTTTACTGTTATGGCAGGGGACTTGGAAGACCCCCTGTCAGAGACAGAAACTCAAGGGATCCCACAGCCATGTATAGCTGATTTAGAGGTCAGAAAAGACGACTTTCAAAGTGAGCAGTTGAGGGACCCTACACTGACTCACGCCAGAGAAAACGTAAAAGTAGTTAATGGGGTACATGTGGAGCCTGGAGCTAGGCTTGCTTTTCCCTATATGGTCCTGGAAAATGATTTACTATACCAAGTTGATAAAAAAGGGGAGGATACCGTGCATCAGCTAGTGGTTCCAAAGGCCTATAGGAGGACAGTATTAGATTTGGCACACGGGCACATTGTGGGTGACCATTTGGGGATCCAGAAAACTACAGAGAGGATATTGCTAAGATTCTGCTGGCCTGGCATGCATCGTGATATAAAAGAGTATTGTGAATCCTGCCCCGAGTGTCAGATGTATGCACCTATGCCTCATTTCCGTAGCCCCTTAGTTCCCTTACCGATAATCGAAGTACCCTTTGAACGGATTGGGATGGATTTGGTTGGTCCCCTGATAAGGTCAGCCCGTGGTCACCAACATATTTTAGTCATAATGGACTATGCTACACGCTATCCAGAGGCCATACCTTTGCGCAATACGTCGTCTAAGACCATTGCAAAGGAGTTGGTTCAGGTTTTCAGTAGGGTAGGCATTCCAAAAGAAATACTTACAGATCAAGGAACCCCCTTTATGTCTAACGTGATGAAGGAACTTTGTAAATTGTTTAAGGTGTCTCAACTACGTACCTCAGTCTATCACCCTCAAACTGATGGTTTAGTGGAGAGATTTAATAAGACTCTTAAGCAGATGTTAAAGAAAGTAGTGGACAAAGACGGGAAAAATTGGGACTTTTTGCTTCCGTATCTAATGTTTGCGGTAAGAGAAGTGCCTCAGTCATCTACAGGGTATTCACCATTTGAGCTGGTATATGGTAGACATCCACGTGGGTTGTTGGATGTGGCTAAAGAAACTTGGGAAGGACAGGTCACTCCCTACAAAAGTGTAATAGAACATGTTTCGCAAATGCAGGACAGAATTGCAGCTGTGATGCCAATTGTGAAAAAACACCTAGAACAGGCTCAAGGAATACAAAAAAGGGTTTATGATAGGGGTGCTAAGATCCGTACATTTGCACCAGGGGATCGCGTGTTGGTACTTGTCCCTTCCATAGAGAGCAAGTTCCTAGCTAAATGGCAGGGTCCTTTCACTATAATTGAAAGAGTAGGTGAAGTGAATTATAAAGTACACCAACCAGGTAAAAGAAAACCTGAGCAGATATACCATGTGAATCTGCTCAAGGCTTGGAAAGACAGGCCAGCTCTGGCTACGACAGGTGTTTTTTCAGTGTGTGATGGCTCCGTAATACCAAATGTTAATATAGCTGAGTCTCTGTCTGACAGACAGAAGAAAGAGGCTAGACAATTGGTGTTTCGTAATAAAAATTTCTTTTCTGAACAACCAGGGCAGACCCCCCTCATAAAGCATGACATCATAACGGATCCTGGAGTAAAGGTACATGTAAGGCCCTATAGAATCCCTGAGGCTAGACGAGAGGCAGTGTCTAAGGAGGTAAAGGAGATGCTGGAATTGGGGGTGATCGAAGAGTCCCATAGTGAGTGGTCCAGCCCAATTGTGTTAATTCCGAAACCGGACGGTACTATAAGATTCTGTAACGACTTTAGGAAGTTAAACTCGGTGTCTAAGTTTGATGCATATCCTATGCCACGGGTGGATGAGCTCATAGACCGACTGGGAACAGCTCGCTACATCACAACTTTAGATCTGACAAAAGGTTATTGGCAGATTCCCCTGACGGACACTGCCAAAGAAAAGACAGCATTTTCCACACCTGACGGCTTGTTCCAATATGTAAATATGCCCTTTGGCCTACATGGGGCCCCTGCCACCTTCCAAAGGTTAATGGATAGAGTGTTAAGACCGCATAGGCAATATGCCTCTGCCTATCTGGATGATATAGTGATACATAGCCATGACTGGGAGACACACCTATTGAACGTACAGGCAGTCATTGACGGTTTACAGGAAGCAGGTCTGACAGCAAACCCAAAAAAATGTTGCATTGGGTTAGAAGAAGCAAAATATTTGGGTTACATAATAGGAAGAGGTATAATCAAGCCCCAGGTTGACAAACTTGAGGCAATCCTACGTTGGCCCCAACCGGTGAATAAAAAACAGGTGAGGGCATTCCTGGGTATTGCCGGTTATTATAGAAGGTTCATACCCCATTTTGCGGCCATGGCGGGTCCCCTGACTGATCTCACCAAGGGAAAAGACTCAGTAATGATAAGGTGGAACCCTGACGCTGAAAAGCGTTCCAAACTCTGAAATTGGCCCTTTGTTCCCAGCCGATCTTGATCACGCCTGATTTTAAAAAAGAATTTGTGGTACAAACAGATGCCTCTGAGACAGGAATAGGGGCTGTCTTGTCGCAAATCAGGAATGGAGAGGAACATCCTGTGCTTTATTTAAGCAGGCAGTTGAATAAGCACGAGAGAAGGTATGCAATTGTGGAGAGGGAATGTCTGGCTATTAAATGGGCCCTTGAGTCCCTCAGGTATTATTTGTTGGGAAGGAAGTTTAGGTTGGTCACTGACCATGCCCCTCTGAAATGGATGTACCTGAATAAGGAGAAAAATAGCAGAGTGACTAGATGGTTTCTAGCTCTGCAGGCCTACAATTTTACAGTGGAGCACAGGTCTGGGCGGCTGCAGGGAAATGCGGACGCACTGTCACGTGTGCACTGTCTTGCGGTTCCTGATGCTCATTCCCGGGGGCCTGAGCTGAGGGGGGGGATATGTGACAGTCATGTAGGATTGGTGGTAGAAGGGAGGTATGTTTCTCCTAGATTCCTTTCCTATGTGGAGTAACACCTGAGACTTCCACCTGCTTGGTGATTAATTAAGTGAATTAGAGGCTGGATATAAAAGGGAAGCCAGGAGGGCAGGTAGCTCTCTCTGACTGAGGACACAGAAAGCCTGTCTGTGGAAGAGACCTGTGAGTAAAGGTTGCTGGACATATTATGTTATGTTAAGTTGGCAGAGAGAAGCTCTCCAGCTGGTAGTGAGGGACATCCTATGTATAGTAAGTGCCGGACAGGCAAGGTGTTTCTTTTGTTACTGTTATATTTCTTTTGTCCCTGCAACCTTTCTAATAAACCTGACCCTGTGTCAGATTGCACGAATTTACTGCTGTGTGCCTGGTTTGAATGAAGACAGCGCTTGTCCCTTGACCTCAGCGAGGGGCGATCCCAGACCTACCTCACAATATATATATATATATATTTATATATATATCGGCAGCAGGGACTAATATATATATATCGGCAACTGGGGCTAATATTAATATATTTGGGCAGCAGGGGCTAATATATATCAGCAGCAGGATCTAATATTAGGCCTTGAAATTATTTAGTGCAAAAGTTAAGGTATTGTGTTGTTTAAAGGATTTCAAGGATTAGTCTTACTAAATTGTGGCTTCAGGCTTCCCATGTTGAATGATCAAGTATTGTATTGTCCAGTAAAAAAAAGTATCATTCCATAGCACATTACTTTTGGATAAATATATATATATATATATATATATATATATATAGTGGTATGATTTAATGGTGGAAATTATTAATGCCCCCCCAGTTTGACTGTGGTATCTTGTGTGCCCCCCCTATATATTGTTTCTAGAGTCGCCACTGCATATGACGGCTTGTGAGACTGCAGCTTATAACCCGTAATAATGAGAATGATGTAAAAAGTATTTTTACCTGTAACTTGACAATATTTGCAAAAGTTTCACTAATACTCTTTAGACATTATTAATTATTTTAAATTGTCATATTAGTAACACAGATACAGACTAATACAGAGAGATAGTGATCTTTTTGGTTACCACCCTGATTATTACTTTTTGGGGGTTTTATTTTTGGTTGCTGAGTTGATTGGAAATTAATTGGTTTGATGTTAACGAATGCCATTTATATAAGGTGATATAATTTGATCAAGCTGAAATGTTGATGCAATGTGCTTGTTCACCTGTTGCACTTTGTATGTGTTGGACTCGTAAGACAATGATTCATATTTGATAACTAATCACTAATATACTGTATTTTTGACGTGATTCATTTTGACATGTTTAGATCATTTTAGGAATGTTTCCAGCACCTTGTAGAAAGTACGCCACGAAGAATGAATGCAGTTCTGAAGGCAAAAGGGGATCCAACCCGGTACAGTGATTTTATAGTGCCTCCTGTGGAGGAAGAATAATGGTCTAAGGGCTGTTTTTTCAGGGTTTGGATTCAGCATTTGATATGCACCTTTAACAGCAGTCACATAACTTAAAATCACACCCAAAGTGATATATTATAGGAAAACAAAAAGCCCAGGGTATTTCACCACTTTTAAAAGTCTTGTTTTAGTGTCAGTCTAGCATTTTTGATTTTTTTTTTTATGTGTTTTCTATAGTTGTTTGAGTAGGACAGGATATGTGCACATGCAAATATATCCCATATTCTATGTACCCCCCACTCCTACGTTATTTTGTCAGTTATAGTACAATCATAGAAACATTCAAAATGTAAATCCCATTGATTTTTTGTGGGGCTTCGTCTAATTTACAGTGGTTTAGTGGGCAAAGTGACACCAGCCATAAGGTAAAAATGAAAACCTAATTGATTTAAAGAAAGTATGATATGTGTTGGGTTAGATAATAATGAAACTGAGAATTGCGTTTAACAAAATTCTTAGGAATGGAGTGAAAATTCCACTGTTCCTTTATGGTTCATTTTGTGGTAAAACTTTAACGCTGCACACAATAAAGAGTCCATAAAAAAGGTTGAAGGGGAAACGGACAAGCAAATATTGAGTTCAACATAAAATTTCATTGCTTAGGAGAAACATAAATAAAAAGTACAGTATAAATAAGAGACAGCCCTTAATAGCTCTTTAGTGAAAGTAAAATTTTAATTTTTTTTTTAATTCACATAGGCTGCTCTAACACAAAATGTATTCAGTGGTAATTCGATTAGATTGCTGGACTATTGCAAATATCAGCCTTTAGTATGAATAATTTATAGGTTTCCAAGTTATATTTTCTTTGAAACAAAAACAGCACAATATGGATTATGCCAAAAATCTTTTATTTGTAAAAGCACACTTTACGATAAAATAAAAACAATGATTATTTAGATTTACAATACAGAATTTGAAATTAAAAATATTTAATTAAAAACAAGGCCTTTTTACAATCCAAGAGACAAAACACTTCCATAGAATTTTAATTTGTAGAAGCGGGTTGACCATTTCCCAGATGCTGTTTTCCAAACTCTTCCTTGTAAACTGACTTTTTGAGTCACTTCAATGCAAGATTAAGGCTAAATGCATATAATATGTACCTTGCAACCACTTGAATAATATTAATAAGATGTATAAATGTATATAATTTATGCAGCATAAACCTTTTTTTTTTTTTATAAAAATATACTAAACAGCAAGATCTATATATTAAAACTATTTTGTTAAATATATACGTGTCTCTAAAATATACTATTTTAACAATATAGGAAAGTTCTTCTCAAACAAAATTATCCCGTTAATTCGCACTGCAATGCAAGCTACCAAATAAGCAAAAGTTAAGACACACAAACAGTTTAATTTTTCCTTATTTAAATCAGGAACATAATGACATGGATAGAGAAGTGATTATCTATTACACACAACAATCAACATTGCACAGAAAAAGGTAAAGTACTACAACCTGAAAATGGTTGCACGCATGATACACGAAGAACATGACCTATAACCTAAAATAGCAGACATCTTGGTAGAGGAATGTGACAATGTACAATGTTGGGTCCAATGATATGGCCGAGAAATATAATAGGCGAAAGCACACCTGACATATTTTAAATGTTTGGTTTTTTTTATAACTACTCAGCATTTGACCTTAACATGACTTCAAATAACCGTGTTCCAAGACTCAGCACTATTAGCATTAAGTCGTTTGTAATTATTCTTTACTGAGAAACCATGATTAAACATATGAAGAACATATTTAAATAAAATTAAATTAGTACTAAATGAGAATGTGCTTTTATAAATGAGTTATAAGCTGTCACTGGTCCAATAAAAAGGTTTACCAAACAACATATTTACTCACTAGTGCATCAATGATTTTCACATAACCTATAACATAAATAAATAATAATTGGGGATTATTGTTACACTATTGTATTCATTTGTGAATGTTGCCTTTCACATTGATACCACCTACTTAACCCCTTAGTGACAAAGCCCCTACATGTATGGGCTCAAAATGCATTGCTTTCAATGGGTTTAGGGACCGCCCATTGTCCTTAAGGGGTTAATGACCTTGAGCATTCATATATTTTCACACCTAGGCCAGCCACCCTATTACTGTCCTTTTGTCTAGATTAATAAAATGTTATATTAAGAACAATAAGTCCATAATGGGTCGATTTCAAGCTATGTATAGAGCTTACTGGTAGATATACCCTAGTAAACAAGTAAAGAAGTAAAGCACACTCTTGGTTGACCATCTGGTGAGATTTCTAATGCTACATAATTTGACCAGTAAAATTAGTTGTTTACAATAAGTGCTTCACAGTTTTTGCTGTGACTATGTTATTGTTTTTAAGTGCTCCACAACATTTACAAAACTACTGGTGATTTTATCTTAGTATATTGGCTGATATTATTCATGTTCACATTATGGGAGAAAAAACAAAGGTTTCTGTAAATCTGATATGCACAGCGTAGAAGCATTCTAATGTAGTGCTAAATAAATATACATTGCTCTATTATTACTTTTGAGATGAAGAGTTGATGGGTTCTAAAGTGATATCCATCATATGTATAGCTACTACATATAATAGCACCTCTTTAATGCGCACCAAGAATATACAGCCTGCGCGAACTCACATGCAGACACATTACGTGTCTGTTAACCAAGCTCCTACCCTACCACCTTTAGCAATGATCACGATGTGAGAAACTGATAAAGCCATACAGAAGCAATAACTTCCAGTTGTTATTCTTGCTAAAGCTACTGAATCATGGCGTCTCCCCTTTATTTTTGTTGAATACATCATGACACTGCGTAACATGTCATGTGTTGTTTTTCATCTGAGGTGGTATTTACTTAATTTTTAGACCTGCTATTGAAACAAGTGATTGTTGTTACGTCCTGATACGTAAAACCATAGAATTCTAAGAGGGTTTACTTTCTTTTTTCACATGATATATATATGTATATATATATATATATATATATATATATATATACATACATACATACATACATACATAAATCTACAACACCATTCTGTATGAGGTTCTATGGCTGAGGAGTAAATTGTCCAAAAACTGTCAAGGCTGGTTTTGGATGTAGTTAAGGCACTGATGTAACAAACAGCTTATGTTCATAATAGTCTATTCTAGATAGTGTTCTGTGATTCCAAGAAATGATTGCCCATCATCAATGGAGTTAAGGAAACAATAAAGATGGCCGTATCTAGCTGAATATTAAATAATCCTCTATTTAAAGATATTTTCTGAATAATTCATCTGTTTAGTAAAGCAAGTCTATTAACAAATACATGTACAGCTTTACTGTAACTGGACTACGAAATAAGTGCACTTGATATATTGTTGTTTCTATGCATTAACATTATCTTTAGTTACATGGTAGTAGGGAAACATTTCCCTTCCACAACAATTAAAGTATTACCATGTGTAATTAAATCTTTTTGATTTGCTTCCCCAAGATTCTGCTCATTTGGTATATTGTAACACAAAGCCTAAGAGCATCATATTAAATGTCTGCCCTGTGTCTTGGAATGTCTTGTATAATGGATTTCAGAGGTAAATGTTGTAGGCTTGTCCCTGAAATTAAGAGGTGAATATTAAATGGAGATCAATCCATATGCACAAATTGATAACCACTACACTAGACTGCAGAGCCATTGATGCAGTCATCTTCTTGTTCCTGCTGGCACTGTGCAAACTGTACAGCTTGTTGTACGCTATAGAAGGCCATTCTACTTTCTTCTTTGTTGAAGTAATCTCCATTTCGAAGGGAATTCCTCACAGTAATATTGCACTGAGCCAGCAGCACACGAATGCCAATGTTCTTATAATCTTTTAAGACCTCTTTCAAAGTGTTCAGTCCTGCCGTGTCTATAAACTGCATAGCACTGCAGTCAACAATTAGCGTATGGAAAGGCACGGGCTCATTGTAGAGCTGCTGTACTGTATCTATTTGAAAATTCTTGGTTTCTATAATTCCCTCTTGTTTCTGTAGTTTCTCTTTTTTCTTAGCCTTTTTCTTTTGTTCAGTTGCTACTAAAACAGGGTCAACACCTGTTTTTTTATACAAAGCCGATTTAAAGCATTGCTTGTTCACATAATAAAGCGGAGCTTCGAAGCGAAAAATCTTGATGCCAGGAGTAGGGTTAAGGTCCTTGTAGACAGCCATGGATTCGAATACTTCTGAATTTTCCACTCTGCCAAGCAAGGCTGAGCGGGATTTTTGAGATCTTATAATTACACAAATTATGGAAAATGCAATGCCAATCAGCAGGCCGAGTTCTGTACTTATAAATGCAGAGGAAAACATTGTAACCAACCAGATGGCCGTGTCTACTTTATTTACTTTCCACATTGTGGGCAAATCAAAGAATTTCCTAAGGGCACCTCTTAAATTGACAATGGTTATGACACCAAGGACACATTTTTGAAGGGAGAAAAATAGAGGGGCAATTACTAGTAACACCAACAGAATGACCAGGGAGGTCATGATCCCTGAAACTTGGGTTCTACACCCTGTAGACTCTTTCACTAGCGTTTTGGCAAGAGCCGCGCTTGTAGTGAAGCAGTGAAAGAAGGCTGGGATGATGTTGCAAAATCCAATTGCATACATTTCCTGATTGGCCTTCACCTCATAGCCATGCTTTTTAGCAAACATTTCAGAGAGGGAGACTGTGATTGCAAATCCAATAATGGCGATAGACAATGCCCCCAAAGCAACATTTGGAATGAGACTCCATTCTGGAGATTTTGGCATTAGAAAACCTGTAGGGATTGTGCCTGCTATGCTGGAACCATATTTTTCCTTAAGCTGACCAAAATGGGATGCAAGAGTTGCACCGACAACTACAAATAGTTCAACTGGAATTGGAGCTTTAAGCTTGGACTTGTAACATTCATTAATTTCTTTGGCTGGAATTAGAACAAGAAGGCACAAAATGCTGGTGATGAGATCACAAATGTTAGTCAAGTGAATGTTCTGAAATATGTAAATCCAGGTATAAATTGAGGAACCTATTCCATTGGCACGTGGTATGCTTATTCCTAGGAGGTATTTCACTTGAGATGTGAGGATAGTGAAAGAGGCACCTGTGGCAAATCCACTTAGCAACGAGTCAGAGAGGTACACAGAAACAAAACCAACCTGAAGGAACCCCATAGCAACCTGAAAAATAAAGCAGATAAGATAAGTCAGGAAATGTTAGTTTGATTTTTATCAGTTTACCCCAACATTCTTGAATGGAAAACACATGTCTGTTCAGGCCTTTTGATTTTCTTGCTTTATCGTTTTAACTATTCCTTCCCAAAAGTATGGTTTCAAATATTTCTCTCTAGTTGAATATTTGGCAATCATTAGGATTTACACCAATCAGCCATAGGATTATGAAAACCGACAGGTGAAGTGAATAACACTGATAATCTTGTTATCATGACACCAGTCAGTGGGTGGGGTATATTAGGCGGAAAGTTCTCAAAGTTGATATGTAAGAAGCAGGAAAACTGGGCAAGCATAAGGATCTGAGCGACTTTGACAATGGCCAAATTGTGATGGCTTTAATGACTGGGTCAGAGTATTTTCAAAACTGGCGACAGGCTCATGGATGGCCAAGGAGCATTGATGCACGTGTGGGGGGGGGGTGAAGGCTGACACGAGTGGTCAAATCCAACAGATGAGCTACTGTAGCTCAAATCGCTGAACAAATTAATGCTGGTTCCTATAGAAAGGTGTCATGCGGTGAAAGGCAGTTTGTTGCTTATGGAGCTGTGTAGCCGTAGACCAGTCAGGGCCATGCCTACCTCTGTCCACTGTGGCTACAATGGGCATATGAGCATAAGAACTGGACCACGAAGGAATGGAAGAAGGTGGCCTGGTCTGATGTATCACATTTTCTTTTACATCACCTGGATGGCCGTATGGGTGCATCACTTACCTGGAGAACACATGGCACCAGGATGCATCCATGGAGGCCCCACCACGCAACTTACAGGACTTAAAGGATCTACTGCTAACGTCTAGGTGAACAGATAACACAGCACACCTTCAGGTCTAGTGGAGTCCATGCCCTGATGGGTCTGGGCTGTTTTGGTGGCAAAAGGGGTACCTACACAATATAAGCAGGTGGCCATAATGTTATGGCTGATCTAAAGAGGATATTTTTTCTCTTAGACCCTTTTTTCCTTTACACTATTATTAGTATTACTGGTAAGAACATGCTTCTTACTTGATAAATTAAGTCGTTTTCTTACTGTGAAATGTTAATTGAAATAACTCAAAAATGTGTAAGAAATGTCTATATAGGAGAGTATTCTTCTCTCTGGTTTAAATCAAGTTATATTTGCCTAGAATAATATATTTAAACTACCCCGGCTGGATGATATAATGTTGATTAACTGATTTGGGCGCTTAATATAGAAAGGTAAAGTAACTTAGCCAGATTACTGCTTTAGAGAAGAGAGTTCTCTTCCACCTTTACTTGATCCCCATATGAAATAACAGTACATAGCTGAAAAATAATTTTAATTAAAAGGAAATCTCAAAATAGATATATATATAAATAATACAAGAGTGATTGATTATACAAAGGTGGAAATGCTGTAAAACATGGAGTTTTCCTACCATCGATACTCCACAGACATATATAATTATTATAAGAAATGTCTAGCAAAGGCGTTGCTTTACATTCTCTGGCTCGCTTTGTATCTAACCTGCTTTCCACCCCTTATAAATTCAGGCCTTTTTTATCCTGCCAGCTTTCACTGCAGTCTCTAATCCCCTGGGAAGTATCATTGGTTATAAAGAGGTTATTTCTGGTTTTGTGTTTGGGTTTTCGACAGAACTAGGAATTATGTTTCATATGCTGTATTTAGTACTAAATTCAATAGCGCATGGGACTGGACCACGAACAACTAAAAATGTGGAAAAGCACTAGCAGACAATTCAATGACTGTCTTTGCATTAGGAAAAAGAATTACAAAAGGCAACCGTTGATTATCTGAAAAAGTAGCAATGATAATTTTAGAGCAATTTTAGAAAATGACACAAACTACATTGTCTACATTAAAATGTGCAACATTACAGAAAAACTACATGAAAAGTTTGCAAAATGACACATGCTGTATTAATGGATTTCTTTCATCAAAGACAGATTCCTATTAATGTGGTCTAGCAACGCCTTTTGATTAAAGAAAAAAATCAAAGAAGAAACTATTCTACCTTTCTACCTGTATGCCTTAAGTAAGGAAAATGAATTGCTACATTGTAAACCAAAGGACTATATTGCTGTTGGTCAATAAATCATCTGCATGATGACGGATATGGCATAAAAACCTATTTATTTTGGTTTTACAGTTTTGTAAGTTTGTTTCAAGGTTTATGGCTTAGAACGTGTTATTCCAAAGGCATAGAAAAGCAGCTTACCGTCATTCTATTAAAGTGGCCTACTCTTTCTTTTAATTATTTTGGGTGTTACACAACTAATCCTGCTAATAAGCAGGTGAGGGCTGGCACCTCCTGCCCTGCGAGGTAGATAACACCTGACGGGTAGGTCATGCCAAATGCTCCCCCACACCTGTGCCCTAGCACACACATTAACACACTTACTCAAACACGCATATACAGTGTAACACACATACACACTTGCGCATACTCACACATATACACCCACATGCTTACATATGTACTTAAATATACACACTCACACTAAAAGTGTGACCAAACCTCCACTTCCAAACACCTCCGCGGTCTTAGCTTGCCCAGAGCCTTTTTTATAGCTGCCTGCAAGCAGCCACTCCATTACTGTGGGATCATGTAACATTGTGTTACTTTGCCTCTCCACATTCATGCCTCTACACACCTCTACTAAACTGTGTATTCTTATTTGCAGGTTAGATGGTCTCTTTCTGTATGTTCACTGCAGTTGTCACTGCTAAGGACAGTGTGACGGAAGAAATACGACATGTCTAGGCATTAAATTAGTGACGTGCTTGTGATTCGCTTGCATCTATTCTGTTTTCGGGCCATTCTAGTAATCACTGGCTTATGCTGATTAAACTTGTACTCCAGTAGAAGCAAATCATGGGATTTTCATCTACTAGTAATAGGCGAATGATGGATCAGAGCTAGGCAGCTTTTACAGCAAGGTCACTCTGGGGCTAGATAAGGATTACTGATTAGTTGAAAGAAGAATATAGCTCGGTACCGGGCAAGCTACTGTATAATAGGTCAAGATTAGTTAGAGTGATGGCTGCAGCCAGAGATCACTGAAGAAAGTTACAAGGGAAATATTTCATTATCAAGTGTAAAGGGATTGACAACAACCCCCTCCCACCTATAAACA
This sequence comes from Spea bombifrons, assembly GCF_027358695.1. Lineage (NCBI taxonomy): Eukaryota > Metazoa > Chordata > Amphibia > Anura > Pelobatidae > Spea > Spea bombifrons. The sequence continues at coordinate 33,638,857 of NC_071090.1, read as the reverse complement.
TTATTTAAATGGACTTTCTAATTTAAAAAAAGTAAAAGTAAAAAAAGAGATGCATCCACTAAATGAAGAGTTGGAAGAAGAGTTTGCCGTTGTGGTTTCAACTTCTTGGCTTTACTTTGCATTATCAAAGCCAAGTGCAGTGAATTTATGCTTCAGGTAAAGTATGGCTGGTCTTGTATAATGCAGAGTTAAATCAATCAACATGACATCTTTAAAGTCTCCTTAAACATTGAGTTATACATTATGCATGGCCAGCTCACTCATTCTTGCTGGAGAAACTCGCCAGTGTTGGCCCACCATAATTAACAGAGAAGTGAGGGAGCTAAAACCACGACCCTTTTATTTGTGGATGGAAGTTGTACATTACTATGCAATAGTGAGCAAAGTGATATTTAGAGGTGGCCAAGACAATTTTAGAGGTAGAAGAAATCCATAATCATAATATTGGCCATGTCTTGCCAAAGGGTACAGTGGTCTTTTAGTCCATGGGCACCAATTTTTCGAATCGATCTCTGGCTTGCTCTTTCCCATAAAATGACATCCAGAGCTAAGCCACAAAATAATCTGCTCCAGCCTGCTTTGTCATAGTGGTTGCCCTTGACTGAACACGGCCCAATGCCTCATCTTATTTTTTAAGTAGACGTATAGTGTCTAAATTAACATTTTTAAAAAAAAATATATATATGTATCAAGGTAAAATATAAGTTAAAAAATGTAGACAACTTAAAGCAGCTATATCTTTTGTAGCATACCTTTGTTTGACAATATACACATCCATACACTTTCTGTTGCTGCTGCTAATTACACATTGCATTTCCTTAGGGCGCCATCTAGTGGTCTCAATCAGTCCTCTTTATTTTCTTCTTGTGTGCACATAAAATAAACGTCTAATCTTCGAGAGGTTTAATTTTCTTTCCCTAACACGTTACATCTAATGCTACATATATGAAAGATGATGATTAATGAAATAATGCCGGTAACAGCCAATTATAGAGTGAGGTCTAATTAAAACACCTATTAACCTCATCATTCAAAGTGATTGATGGCTAATATGGTTTTCTTCCAAGGCATGGCTATGAAATGCACAATACATTCAGGAATGTTTATGGATACCTCAATTACCTAATAAAAATGAAGTGCCTAAAAGTCCCAGATGAATGGAGAGGATTTGTAAAAAAAAAAAAAAAAATAGCAGCAAAGACGGATGATTCACCCGACCTGTCTAATTTTCATAACGTGAAACCACATTACCATATCACATATACCCTTTATACCTAATGAAGACAGTCTTGTTTCTACTGCAAACATGCCTGAATCCACTGCATGGGGGAACGTGCCTGCTTCCTTTTACATTAAATGCAGGGTAGACTTACCCACCCCATTTACACTTAATATGTTTTTTGATTTTATCAAAATGCATATTGATGTTTTTTTCCCCCAATACATTTGGTTTAGTTTACATCTACTCTACAAAGATCTGATTGTAAGGAAGTTTTACTTTACCGAGGGGCCTGTGCATAAGACAAGACCGAGGACTGATAAAGCAGGAAGAACATGCAGACTAAATGAGCAGAATGGTTCCTACCTGCCTTTAAAATATATGTGTCTATGTTTCTGTTATCATGGAAATAACAATTACATGGTTAAATAATATGTTACAATAATTAGATGTTCTTACACATAAACGTACCTGATACACTCCAGCCATGAAGGTAACAGTGGCCCCAACAGTGATAGCATAACAGCTCCGGTCGCATGTTAAGGTTGCAGTCTGATTGGTCATTAGCGGGTTACGCGTGCTGTTTACATCTAAAACATCTGAAAGTAAATGGTGGCCTGTGTGGCTTTCCACCTTGTCGTACCCAGCAGCTTGCAGCTCCCGGTCTACTACTTCCCCCACCATCAAGCACAGCACCCCAAATATGCCAACGTGAATATGTCGGGAGGTTCCCATGAGGAAATAAATAATGCAGGCAAAAAAAGATGTGTAAAGGCCATATACTGGCTCCTGTCCTGCTAAAAGTGAATATGCAATAGACTGAGGGACCAAAAGAATTCCCACTATAAGTCCAGACATTGCATCCCCCAGTAAGTATTCCTTTAACTTGTATTTAGGCAGCCATTGCAGGACAGGGAAAAAGCTGAGAAATATATCTTTGGCTTTCGCTGGGGAACAGCTGCAGGTTTCCTTTATCTTCTCTTCTAAACGAGTCTTCAGACTAATGTTTTTTTTCTCCTTCTCCTCCAGGAATATTGTCCCGGGAGGCAATGCACCCATGTCAACGGTTTTAATAAGGTCATGACCTTCACTTTTCATGCTGAAGTTTTCAGGTTATCTGGAAGAATAAGGAAAACAAGCATCTGTATATTTTGTACAACTAGAACTTATTTAGTAAAATGTATACAGTTGAAATTCCTGATTAAACCCAATTTTTATGTTAAATGCTTTAATTTGCATACAGTAAAACGCACTGGAGTTTGAGCATTAGTTAGATTTTTAGACATTGCTGTTTGGATACTCATCTGAAATGACACTTGTCACAGAGGTTAGAGTGTCAGGGTGGCCAAAGAAAAGTGGCTTATCCGACCTGCAGAGTGATTCACATAGAGTTTCTGTAGGGCAGAGATCATACGAGTGTCCCTTTAATTGGTAAATTAATTTATTATGGTAGGCCAACAATAGGCAGTGGAAGATATTGGTGCTAAAAAGTTACTAAAACATCCACCGCAGCTCTGTCCTGCATATCTTTTAGGTAGGCATTCAAATAAACATGTATTAATGAGAAGACAAATTAGGCAAAGGCACACAGATTAATAACAAACTCAGCTCAATTTAAGATAAGGCCAGGGACTAAGGAAAGTATTCAGAGGTTGGACAGTCTGGATGGGCCGAATGGTTCTTATCTGCCGTCGCTTTCTATGTACTTTGGCCAGACCCATATAAACTGGGCTCTGGAAAACCTTTCCTGAAACAGCAGTCTCTATTCCAGGTAGATAATGCCACAGTTGACACCGGGAAACTCTTTGAAGGGCTTTCCTTAGCCTGGGAGCACAGAGAAACTTATTCTCCCCTCAACAGGCTTCCTAATTATTAGACTGTTTTTTTTAATATCAATATCCTACATCTGTTGCTGGCTTTGTGAAAAGCCCAGAATGGATGATTTAAAGCCGACTTGGACATCCAGTCTGATGCAATACTGGAGTTTGGCCCACACTGCTTTCAAATGTCCGGCCCCAGAGACCCATACACATAGTTCACACTTCTTATTTAACGCAAATACATTATTTATGATGCTTATTTATTGCCCTTGCTCCATGCATTGCTCAGTAAGTAGTTTTATGAAAGGAACCATGTTAGAGAAAAATATTAAAATACCCATGGTACAGATCAGAAATACAGATTATGCCACTCCAACTGAAGAACCCAAGTTCTCATTATGTAGCAGTTTTGACCACGCAGCTAAAACGCTATTTCTGCGTAATGATATACCTTCTCACATTTTACTACTGGTACTGCAAGGGTTATTTCAGCTAGCAGTGTTGAGCATAAACACCCAAAAATTACTGTGAACCGTCAAAGGCTCTGAAAGGAGAAAAATAAGCTCTTTTATAGCTGAACAGTTGAGACACAGCACTACTGCTTTAAACCCAGCAGCCAACTATTGAATTTGTTTTCTACAAGGGAAAAACATAAGCAATTATTCATCTGACAACACAGCGATGACTTGCACTGATAAATGATTTTTACATTATGACATTCTTTCACGGGCAACAGAGTGAACAATATGTTTTAGAATGCATTGTTCAAAAAAGCTTTTTTCTCCCCTAGTAAGTCAATTGTACAAATCCCATAATAAATCTTTGATTGAACTGAATTAAAGTCTTTGAAATATAGTTTCCTCAATGTCAAATGTGGTTCTAAATGAAAGTTGGTGAACATGTCTGTCCATTTTTTTAAAAAAGAAATAAGCTGAAATTAGAATATTATCTTGGTAAATGCTTGGTAAATAAAGATATTTTTGGAGAAAGTCAAGCTGAAAATATGCTGAAAAATCCTCACTTTTTCATGGATAAAAAAATACAAGTAACATACGTTATGGAGTACAATACATGTACTTTATGGAGTTGGCAGGTTCTTGTGACATAGATTATGTTATATAAACAGATCTTAAATTTACACGTAAAAAAAAAAGACTAGAACCAAACGTCATGGGCATTTAAGTTATGCAGATAATTCAATATATTCTTACGTGACACACCAAATTCTATATATAATATATTAGTATTTTCCACTTGGCTTTTTTGTGTCTGCCACTCCGACACCCAAACACACACACCAGGACAGGTTCTGCCACACCGACACCCAAACACACACACCAGTACAGATACTGCCACACCGACACCCAAACACACACATCAGGACAGGCTAAGCCACTATGAAGCAAAAAAAAATTATTTCTACACTGCTTTATCATTAACCCCCCTTTTTTTATATTTTTGCCCCTTATGTATTAATGCCCCAGCCAGGCCCCCCTTTAGTATTATTAATGTGTTCCACCCCACAACCTTGTGTATTGCCCCCCTTTGTGCATTTATGTCACCACATCCATGTGCATTGATTTGTGTGTTGCCCTCAGCCAACCCTCCGTCATATACCGTCATATTCCGGCGCTCAGCATTACAAACCGGCACCAAGACCGAGCTAGAGGACTCGCAGAGGAGAGAACTTGATAAGCGAAAACCACTCGACGCCCCTCTCTCTCCTCCGCTTCAAAAAAAAAAAAAGGCGCTTGGGGCGGCAAAGTGCCGCCTCTTCAAAAGTGCCGCCTGGGGCAATTGGCCCGCTCTGCTCCATGGCAGGGCCAGCCCTGTGTTCATATGTTCATAACCTTTAGATTTAAAATATGATTTTAATGAAGACTAATTTAACACAGGAAACCAAAACAATACCTTGTGAATTCTAGTCTACCAGAACTTCTGATAAAATTCCAGGATGAATGCTCCTTCCTAAGGAAAGAAAAAAAGAAAAAATAATGCATATTTTCATAAATCAGGCACTGTGTCATGTCAAACTGATTTAATTCAGTATTTTTTATATTTCAGGAATGTTTATTTATTTATATATATATATATATATATGTTTGCCCACTGACATGATCAGTCTATAATTTTAATGGCAGCTTTATTAGAACAGTGAGAGACAGAAAAACAATAAGTAAATCCAGAATAATGCACTTCAAATAAGTTATAAATTGATTTGCATTTTACTCAGTGAAATAACTATTTGACCCCTTTGCAAAACATGACTTAGTACTTGGTGGCGATCACAGAGGTCTTGTAGTTGGCCACCAGGTTTGCACACATCTCAGGTGGGATTTTGTCCCACTCCGCTTTGCAGATCCCCTCCAAGTCATTAAGCCACTACGCTGTTGCCTTGGCTGTGTGTTTTGGGCCATTGTCATGCATCCATTTTCAATGCCCTAGCTGAGGGAAGGTTTTCTTGGTGACTATGGTCCCAGGTGCCTTGAGATCAGTGACAAGATCCTGCCGTGTAGTTCTGGGCTGATTCCTCACCGTTCCCATGACCACTGAAACTCCATCAGGGTGAGATCTTGCATTAAGCCCCAGACCATTTGCGAATAATCGCACCAACTGTTGTCACCTTCTAACCAAGCTGCTTGGCAATGGTCTAATAGCCCATTCCAGCCTTGCGTAGGTCTATAATCTTGTCCCTGACATCCTTGGACAGCTCTTTGGTCTTGGCCATGGTGGAGAGTTTGGAATCTGATTGATTGCTTATGTGGACAGGTGTCTTTTATACAGGTAACAAGCTGAGAGTGCTCCAAATCTCATCTCATTACCTGTATAAAAGACACGTGGGAGCCAGCCATCTTGCTGATTGATAGGGGGTCAAATACTTATTTCACTGAGTAAAAATGCAAGTCAATTTATAATTTATTTGAAATGAGTTATTCTGGATTTTTTGTTGTTATTCTGTCTTTCACTGTTCAAATAAACCTACCATTAAAATTATAGACTGATCATGTCTTTGTCAGTGGTCTAACATCAAAAATCATCAGGGGATCAAATATTTTTTTCCTTCACTGTATATTTTTCAGGAATAGAAGGCCAAATGGAATCTAACACAAACCATCTGCAGTAAGTGAAAATGTATTAAAATTTATCAAAACAGTTTGAAATGTTTAAAAATGTTTGAAACGTCCATTTATTGGTGCTAGCATCTGACCTTTATGGTGAGGTAAACAACACTAAAACAACATATTTTAAACACGTGAACCACCAAACATGGTCAGAAGACTAGGCCTATAAACACGAGAGTGTTTCTAAATGAAACAATGAGATGCTATGCCGTATAACGCAACCCTAGATCATGTTTTATATGTCTTAGTATCCTTTCCATTATTATTTGCTGCAACTATCTACAGTTTAAATAGCTGAATAATATTTTTTTTCTTTGGTTTATTGCACTCTCCCAAATGTTTTGCATATTCCGTTTTTTTGAGAACTAAACTATAAATGATTACTTGTTTAAAAATGACTGTTGACTTTTTATTGCACACCAAACCTCACACATTGGGTAAACTACACAAGTGGATCCTTTGACTGAAACGCGTTCCATTTCTGGGAATGTATCCAGTTTAAATGAAGCTGGTTACAGGATTTCTCAATGTAGATGCTATTTTAAGGCTCAACTCCTTAGTCTCAGATTTGCAGAGATATTTGTGATGCAATTGCATAGTCAAAGTTTTTTCTCAATCAGTTCACTCAAGGACCTTATTTTACAGCAACGTTTATGTATAACCATACCTGGGAACTCTGGGATTTACCTGGAACCTTTGAGTGAAGCGCAGCTTCTCCGGTTTCACGGAGTGAAGTCTCTGGGTTGCGGGAGTTTAGACACGCCCCACTCCCCGCCCATTCCCTCTCACACCCCCATTCAAATTTAAAGAGTTTGGGACTAGTCCCACCCACAGATGGCATCAGACCTGCCTACACTCATCATCAGTACCCCCAAGGAGTTCCTCGGGCTCTGGGTAGCACAGGTATGTGTATAACCATTTTAGCACCATTACCCAATTTATTCTATATCATCTTTAACCAAGAGAGTAATTAGTAAGAACAGATTAATAAAACTTTTAAAGGGGAACTCCTAACCTATCCTGTTCGGTAGCTTAGTTATGCAGTTGGTATTGTGCGCTTAATGGGTAGACCTTAGATAAACCATGCGTTGGATAACTTAAATTTTGCATGGATGTCCTTAGTTCCTCTATTTGGAGAGCCTGCAGTAACTTCTTTCATCAAAGCTGTCCGGCTTCGCCTCTCCCAGCCAGACTAAACGAGTCGAGATTATGCTCCTTTGACTTCAGGAGCCCCATATGTGAAGTTTGCGTATTTTCATGAATAAGGCTGCCTTTAACCCCTTAACGACAATCCACGTACATGTACGGGGTTGCCGTGCAACGGGTTAACGACAATGCCCGTACATGTACGGGCTGCCGTTAAATAGCTGCATCGCCGCGATTGCGGCGTTTTCACCGCGATCGGCGGCTTTGCAGCATCCACGGAAGCCTCCCAAGTGAGGCTGACCGTGGATCCGGGGAGGGCAGCCCTCCCCGGAAGAAAAATGGCCGCCGCCGCACCGATCATGAAAGATCGCGGCGGCGCCCGGCTAAAACAGCTTAAGAAGCGATCTGAATCGCTTCCTAAGCATAAATGGTGTTACTGACATGCCTCGATATCGAGGCATGTCAGCAACACTACCCCCCTACCCCGATCACCTTGTGATTGCTCCGAAGAGCAACCACAAGTGCCATCCTGTGAATGACGTTGCCGTCATTCACAGGATGGCATCAACAATAGAAATGAGTTCATAGAGGGTCTATCCAGACCCTCTTGTGAACTCTCGAGCTCCTCCTGCAGGTTGAATGCAGGTACTGCATCCAACCATGCAAGGTCAATGGAGCCCAGCTCACTAATGAGTGATTAGTAAAAAAAAAAAAAAAAAAAAAAAAAAAAATTAAAAATTAAAAAAATGTTTAAAAAAAATTAAAATAATATGGTAACATATAAAAATCCCCACTGTCACCAAAAAAAAAAAAAATTAATAAGCAAGTCCTAAAATTCTTTATCTTTACAAAAATTCCAGCATGGAAAGAGTTAAAATATTGGCATTACAAATGCCCATAGGGTGTCTCGTATTAAAAAATGCATGAGTGGATGGGATAAATTGAATTGGCCGGGTTCAAAGGTGTCCCAAATATGGGACATGGGGGCAGTAGGATCAGATGTCTAAATGGCCAAAAAATACACACCTCACAAAGGCGGCCTTTTACCTCCCAAATAACCCAACAAACCCATGCATGGGGGGTATTACTGCGCTCAGGAGATGTTACTGAACACATATTGGGGTGTTGTTTGACAGGGACATATACCAGGAGCGATAAATTTATACCTGAAGTACAACGTGTGTGAAAAAAATACAAAAAAATTTACTACCATAAAGTTTCACAAAGGCTGGTGGTAAAATTAGTGCATGGAAAGGGTTAAATTACCAGCATGTGAAATACCTTGGGGTGTCTAGTTTTTAAAAATATATGACTTGATGGGGTAAATTGCATTGGCCGGCTTCAAAGATACCCGAAATGGCACATGGGGCGAAGAATTACCAGATTTGGAAAAAAAAGTTTTGAAATAGCAAAACGCTACCTGTACTTATTGCCCCATAACGTGCAGAAAAAAGCAAAAAAACATAAAAACATTGGGTATTTCTAAACTCAGGACAAATAGTAGAATCTATTTAGCAGGTTTTTTCATTCGTTTTTGCAGATGAGTAAAAGTTTTTTGTTTAAAAAGTGAGAAAAAGTAATTTTTTAACAAAAAATCCCCATATTTTATCATTTTTTTTATAGTAAATTAGATGATATGATAAAATTAATGGTATCTAAAGAAAGCCCTGTTTGTCCTGAAAAAAACAATATATAATATGTGTGGGAGCATGAAATGAGAAAGAAGAAAATCACAGCTAAACAGGAACACCGAAAAATGTTAAAATAGCCATTGTCCCACAATATACTACGAGTAAAAACCCCTATTGTCCTTAAGGGGTTAACATCCTTTTCAGCGAAAAATGGCTTCTATATGGGGCACTGAGCGTCATTTGCACCATCCGAATATAATGGCTATAATGGTCTATCTATGGCCTCACCTATAGGAACTCGTCGAAGAGAGATACAATTCCTTTTTTGTCAAATTTATAGTAGCGACATATGCATAAATTAAGAGGGTGTGAGTACACACGTTACGGCATAATGGTTTCTGCTGCAGTACACTGCTCCATTATACTCGAACTGTATGACAGCGTTTTACCCGGTCGTGAACTCCCAAGCATTGTGCCAAAGTAGAGAAGGAGTAATGCTAATGATTGTGAGTTTGCAAAGGAGGGGAAGGCCTTGCTACGGCACTGTAAATATTAGCAAAAACTGATAAGCACTGCCCAAAAGGTTACTCTCCACATTTACAAATGAATTTACCATACACTGCAAAATATAGCCGCTTTTTTAAGCCTGGTCATCTGTTTACCGAGCATTAGCTCCAGGACATATAGAGGTTAAATGTAATGTTAATGTAATAAAACAAACATAAAAGAGATGGCTATAATTGGAATAAAGGTGAACATTTTGAATTGATTTCTTATACGAGAATTGCAACACAACAGCGGAAAACATATGCATTGAAGTAGCAAACTGGGTTTAAAAACCACAAGTCACTACAATGACAACAGTACTCAAAGTGCAATAGTCACTAACACGTTTTATTATAATAATAATAATAATAATGATAAGTAATAAATTCACATTATATAGTGACAAACAATAAAGCAAATGATATAGCGTTTTTTAATTAATTCAATTATGGTAAGAGCGCTGACGTAACAGGTGTCCTTTCGCTTTTCTCTCCTACCCCTAAAAGAAAAATCACTTAATGGGGAGGAATAATTATGAAAATCTTGTGAACTGTAAATTAAGATGACTGCTCATATTTGTATATACATCAAGGTAGGTTTCCAGTTTGTGTATGGTGTTTAATATTTAATCTGTAAACAGCACTACACGGGTTAATATACACTATCTGGGAATTGTGACTGGTCTGCTGTTCTCTTGTATGGTCTAGCAATGTCTTGCATTATCTAACATAACTGCCATTTATGTTGGGTGGTGCTGAGCTATGTTGATAAGGGTTGCCTGTACACTAGAAGCAAAATGATAAAACAGCATGACAAAGGAATTTGAAAGCATGCCAATTAAGCTGTGTTCATTTAATAAACAGCAGAGCTAATGCATCCATAATGCCTGGGCATAGAAGTACTGGTCTCCATTAAGCCAAGATCTCTAGGTGAAAGTAGTTGAAAGGCAGTGAAAGTCTTTTTTTCACCTTAGAAGGCACCTTAGATAATCATATAGACAGGTTACCCTACCGATGCTGGGGCAGTAATGCCTATAATTTTTTGTAGACATTAGGCAGACCTGTTGTAATCAGAAAATGCAGTGTTTCACCCAGACATACTGCTTGTTTCCTTGCCCTTGGGTACAGTGCTTTCCTGCACAGGCAGCATCGCTCCTTTCTGTTGAGAACACCTGGTAAAGATACTACGGAGGATGTAAAAGCTAGACACAGCCCTACGTAGTATAAATGGACTGGTTACCAGCGTGATTGCTTCCCATGGTACACTGGTGCATTGAAGAATATGATCTGCCCTACTTTTTGGGGCCAATAGTTCTGCCTAAGTCTAGTCTAGTAGGCCTAGGCCAGTCTACACTACTGTGCATGGGGAGCTTATAGACAGGATTCAGGAGTGTTTTCAGGTAGTTGCCCACCTACAATTCCATTTTTTTGGGGGGGGAGCATAGGCCAGTTTGAGAGATCCTCTGATCTGCCCTGACTGGCCCAGGGAGTCATAAAATCAAGGGAAGCCTGCATTTTTGCAGCACAGGCCTCTTTTCCCACAGTTCCCACATATGACCCACGCGACGCCAAGGTTACCTCTCCCCTCATCATGCTCCCCAACACATGTGCCTCGATAAAATGCACAGAATAGATGGGCAGATTGGTTCTTATCTCCCTTCGAATTCAATAATTCTATTTGGACACCTAAAATGTGAGGGGTATGTACTCATCACTCATTAAAGGCTCAGCCCAGCTCCTTCACAAAACCACCCCCATATGAGCGACACCCTCGCATAGCCAGGTATGACTGAAGTAATACCCTACACATATGGTCTTTTCATATCTTCTTCACAAGAACAATTAAGGCACCTCAAAGCCTCTAGTTACAATATGCCAGTATAAGAAAAAATGATATTGTCATATTAGCCCAAGAGTCAACAGAGTCTTTACTTTTTTTGGACCAACGTAGAAAATATGATTATATATGTATAGAGTCAACACAAGGGCAAGAAAAGTGCACCTGATCCCATTGTAAAGGGAAAGATGGGGACAACAGAGGCATGTTTCAAGTTTTTAAACATACCGTATTTGCTAGATTACAAGACAAGTTTTTTTTCAGAGCAAATGGGGTGTAAGAGTGGCATGGGGGGTTAAATAGTTTTCTGGAGTCAGAGTGGCATATAGGGGGGATTAAAAGGCATATCAGAGAGGCAGAGTGATATATAGGGGGTTAAAAGTCATATCAGGGAGGCAGTGGCATATAGGGGTGTATAAGGCATATCTGGGGCAGAGTGGGTTATTAGGGAGGCAGAGTGGCATATAGGGGTATAAGGCATTTCTGGGGGAAATGTGCATAACTGGGGCACTGGCAAATGAAAGGAAAAAAACAACTTTATTAAGTATGAAAAAATAGTTTACATGTATACAATAATATATATACATAATATACAAACAGTGACTGAGTCACACCACACAAAAACAAAAGTTTTAGATTTTAGAAAAGCTGACTTTTCTAAAATGAGAAAATGTATAGAGGAGTCATTATCAGACTGGGGCAATTTAAATGGTGTTCAGGAGAAATGGGATTTTGTAAAAGCTGTTTTATTGAAGATAACAGAAAATTGTATTAGGTTGGTCAGTAAGAGTAAAAAATTAAGGAAACCGCTGTGGTACTCTGCAGAAGTGGCCAAAATCGTGAAAGACAAGAAGTTAGCCTTTAGTAGATACAAAAATACCCAAAGTGAGGAAGATAGACAGATCTATAAAATTAGGCAGAAAGAGGCAAAGAAAGTTATAAAAACTGCCAAATCACAGGCAGAAGAGCGAATTGCCCTATCAGTAAAAAATGGAGATAAAACATTTTTTAGATATATAAATGAGAAAAGGAAAGTTAAACAAGGATTAGTTAGACTAAAAACAAAAGGCATATATGTAGAAGAGGATAAAGGTTTAGCTGACTGTCTCAATGAATATTTCTGTTCAGTTTTTACAGATGAGAATGATGGAATGGGACCTCAGTTGGGAAAAAAGACTGAATCATTTGAAATATGTGAGTTTATCGAGGCGGAGGTTTTACTTCAGTTGTCTAAGGTAAAGACAAATAAGTCGATGGGGCCTGATGGGATACACCCCAAGTTATTAAAAGAGCTTGGGGGTGTACTAGCAAAACCGTTAACTGATATATTTAACGAATCATTGGTAACGGGAGTTGTCCCTGGGGATTGGAAAGTAGCGAATGTTGTGCCTATACACAAAAAAGGCAGTAGGGAGGAGACGGGCAACTACAGGCCAGTTAGTCTTACATCTGTAGTGGGGAAATTAATGGAAACAATGTTAAAGGAAAGGATTGTTGAACATCTGAAGTCACATGGCTTTCAAGATCAAAAACAACATGGGTTTTCCTCAGGAAGATCTTGCCAAACAAATCTTATTGATTTTTTTGATTGGGTGACTAAAGTAATTGATCAAGGTGGTGCAGTAGACATTGCGTATCTGGATTTCAGTAAGGCCTTTGACTCAGTCCCACATAGAAGACTTATAAATAAACTGCAATCTCTGGGTTTAGATCCCAATGTTGTTGAATGGATTAAGGAGTGGCTGAGTGACAGAAAACAGAGGGTTGTAGTCAATGGCGTATATTCAGAACAAGGTCTTGTTACCAGTGGGATACCTCAGGGATCTGTACTTGGACCCATTCTCTTTAATATTTTCATTAGTGATATTGCAGATGGTGTTGATGGAAAGGTATGTTTATTTGCCGACGACACAAAAATTTGCAACAGGGTTGATGTTCCTGGAGGAAGAAGCCAAATGGCAAACGATCTAGGTAAGCTGGAAAAATGGTCAGAGCTGTGGCAATTGGCATTTAACGTGGATAAATGCAAAGTAATGCACCTGGGGCATAAAAACCCAAGGGCAGAGTATAGACTATTTGGTACTGTCCTAACCTCAACGTGTGAGGAAAGGGATTTAGGGGTAATTATTTCTGAGGATTTAAAGGTAGGTAGACAATGCAGTAGAGCAGCAGGTAATGCTAGCAGAATGCTTGGTTGTATAGCGAGAGGTATTAGCAGTAGGAAGAGGGAAGTGCTCATGCCGCTGTACAGATCACTGGTGAGACCTCACTTGGAGTATTGTGTACAGTACTGGAGACCATATCTCCAGAAGGATATAGATATGTTGGAGAAAGTGCAGAGAAGGGCTACTAAAATGGTTTATGGATTACAAAATAAACCTTACCAGGACAGGTTAAAGGATCTTAACCTATATAGCCTGGAAAAAAGACGGGACAGGGGGGATATGATAGAAACATTTAAATACTTAAAGGGAATCAACAAAGTAAAGGAAGAAAGTTTATTTAAAAGAAGAAATAAAACCGCAACAAGAGGACACAAGCATAAACTAGAGGGGCAAAGGTTTAATGGTAACATCAGAAAATATTACTTTACGGAAAGGGTAGTGGACGCATGGAATAGCCTCCCAGTGGAAGTGGTAGATGTTAATACAGTAAAGTCATTTAAGCAAGCATGGGATAGGCATAATGCCAAGCTAGATATAGGATAAGGGCAAGTACTAAAGGAGAGTACTCAGAGGTTGGGCAGACTGGATGGGCCTTCTGGCTCTTATCTGCCGTCACTTTCTATGTTTCTATGTTTCTATGTTTCTATGTGTGAATTAATATTTACTAGTAAAACTTTTTTCCTGTAGGGTAGTCTTATATTCAGGCTTTTTCTTTTTTCCTAAATTAACATTCAAATTTTGGGGGGTCGTCTCATAATTCAGCAAATACGGTATATTCCAATCTAGGCATACCCTGTATCCTGGCCTAGGATATCTAAGAACATACATGTGATGTACAGTTGTACTGAAACTTGTCTGATGAGAGCCCTTCACACCTGTAAATTTTAATAATCGAAAATATAATTAAAGTACCATACTTCTTATTATGCTATTTGCCCATAGTATAAAGCTGCAGAATACGTTGGTGCTATATAAAGAATATATATAAGCTATTTCTGTAAAGCCTGAAAATAAAAAGTGCTAGACAACATTCCACAACGTCAAGCGGGTGAACGCTTTCACCTCCTGCAAAGGTGATTCAGCCACCTGCTCAGTCATCATGATTTCGAAATATGCTTGGAAACATCGCACTCGCTCGGCCCTTCCGGAATGCTGTCTGACACCCCTGCCTTAAAGTGAAACGAGCGGTAACTACAGCTCATCACTATTTACTTCTTATTACACGCATATTTAGCCTTCTGTGATTCACTCTCCCATCTCACAAATCCATTGACATCATTTCATTAAATCTCCTGAACATCACTTGCCATATTAACAGAAATCAACCCAATAATGTAGAAAATGTTAAAGGATCATCCCCTTCCAATTTCCCAAACCCCGCAGTACCCTGTTTTTACTACATTTATTTGTATTTAGTTACATACCGGTATTTGCTTTTAGCTCACCATGCGACAAGCCGAGTCAAGCCCTTGCCTTAACAAATACAAGCATGGTTTCTAAATGGATTTAGTCCTATTAAATATTGTACTATATGTACAAATATAATTTATAAAAAAAAAAAAAGAAATTACTTGTTAGGCATTAACAAAGGAATAGCAGAAGTGCTCAAAATGCTTCTTTCCTTATATCTACACATATTTTACATTATTTGACCTATGAGGGGTTAAACCTAGTGAATAAATAAAATCAGAAATAAATCCTTTTTTATTAGGGAAAACTTTGGGGTATGACACATGTTCTTACAAAACAGACGCGGTCAACAAGAATATTAAAAAAATAAAAGGCATCAGGTGGACTAGAATTTGGTTTCTAGTGCATGCCAACTGGTATTTTTTTCCGTTTACAATTATTTGGTGGTTTTATTCAATGCCATAATGTGGGAAACTGCCATTCAAAAGCAGGTTCATTCAAAAGCAAAGGTAAGCATGAAAATCAAGTACACGTGAGATATATGTGTAACTACAGTACAGGATATTTGCTCACAAGCGGCATTGTGTATATTTTTAATTATTCTGAAACAGAAGTCACCGAAATTGCCTTAAAAGCTTACTTCTATTGATGTTTGTTTTGTAAACACTGGCCACTGTTATCACTGCAGTTGTGATGTTCATTTATACAAGAATAAACTTCAAGTGCACCTGTCACTGAAAAATGACAAGGTGTCACTCTGTAGGGGGTAACTTTTCACCTGTATATTGTGCTTGCCAATCGGTTAGGAAATGTGAAAAGTTATGTAAGTCGGTACTTTGCGTTAGCTAATCCAAGTTTAAGTTCAATGGGTTAATGGATCATTAAAAAAGCCTTTTTGCGATTATGTTACAGCTAGACAGTGACCCCAAACTTTTGAATGGCAGTGCACATTTTTAGATGACAGGTCCACTGTAAAACAGTTAGACAGTTGTCATTTTATTCTTTCCTCCAAAGAGTTAATCAAGTAAAAAACAAAAATAAACTTTTAAGAAGCTTTTTTTTTTCTTCAGTTTATAGGGCAAGAATCAGTACGTGTTTTGTGTTACAGAACAAGTGTTTCAAGGAATATATTTTTAATTTACTGAAGAACTATTTCAGAAAAAAGGTTTGGTTGTTCATCAATGCTAGGAATTTTGCATTTATTTACAAATGGGAATAAATTCAGCAGAGCACGTGGAACAGCGCCTTTAAGCTGTTTAAACTTTTCAATAAGAACAATTGTATGTTGCTAACCAAATCTTTCACAAACTTCACATTTCAATACTACGATTAACAGCGAACGAGAAATTTCCCAAAAAAACAAAAACCAACATGATGTCCCCATCATACTCTCTGGTTCAGGTCAACAAGGGTTTTATTCAACTTACTATCAGACAAAACGTAAGAACCTGTCAAGAGGCATCACCAGAATATGACAAAAAATGCCAACTGACAACAACGAAAGTCAGAAGTTCACAGCTGGAAGTTTACCTGTCTTCTCAAAAATGATGTGTTAACTATCGATATATCTTATTCAATAAAGAGCGTTCACCTGGATGTCCACCACACAAGTGCTCATCTTCCTATATCACCTTCTAGACCTCTCATGGAGATTTCATCTCTTGATTCCCGTTATCTAAACCTGCATGTTTGGTGGCACAAGGGAGATGGAGTTGTCGCTATATTAATGTAAAAAGAAACACCATCTTCCATGACGAATGGGATCTTGACGTTACAAATCCATTTATTCAACAACCTTAAAGCTCTGCCATCACAAGCCTTTGCAATGCGCCAACCACTCATTTCTAAAGCTGTGGAATATCTTTGTATTTTGTAAGACAATACCTGAGGAGCTCCCACCTTGAAATCATTTAAACATAAGGCAATGAACTTGCCTCTAACAGATGTAAAATATTAAAATAATCAGAATAAGTAATAACTGGCGGCGGCGGCCATACTTACTACATTGCTCTGTCACCAAATCAGCTGGACGTATGGCTGAAATCAGCAAACAAACTCCCACGGTGATTCAGTTAAATTATGACTACATACACGGAACTTGTAATCAGAGACAACTTCTGCAAATGCCGCCGCGAATAGTTAATGACACCAGTCAGGAATGAAAAACCTGTATTAAAACTGCATTAATATTCAGCCAACTCTAATACTTAACCGTGGTTATTGTTCCTTCTCTCGTTTCTCCAGGTTGCCAGAGAAAGGCTTAACAGCACGGCGGATCAAATGCTTAATTAATGTGATTTAGCCTGCTCCGCTTGCACGTTACCCGTGGGGTGTGTAGTTTTGTGTTTTTCTCCTGGAATATTTTTAGACATTTCCATATAATCTGATCTGATGTGAAAATCCAAACTAATTTAATAGTCCATGACTCACAACCACTAGGATGAACTCAAACACCAGCAAGAAAAATCCCAAAGTGTATATAGAGTGCCTTCTACGAGGACTAAGCTGTGAATACTGATTTCCAGTACTGAACGTATTCATAATGGAGCTTCTGAAATCTGTGTATGTTCCAGTCAGCTGCTGCGTTTCATGAAAAACCCTGCCTGTTTAACCCCTTAATGACAAAGCCTGTACATTGAGGGGCTCAAAATAAATTGTTTTCAATGGGTTTAGTGACCGCCCATTGTCCTTAAGGGGTTAAGTAACTGAATAAAAAAAGGGTCAAAGACAAGCCAATGGACTCACGAGTGGCTGATCCTACGAATACCGAAAATACTGATCCTTAGAAGATCTATGACAGAGAGCCCCTCAAGGAAATAGTGGTAATTACTGGAGGGTCTTTAAACAAAGCAAAACTTACGAAACCTTGAAGTAAGTCACCTCTCTTCAAGCATGGGTTACAGCTGACAAGAAACGACCCCATGGAAACATCACCACAAATCCAGTATCAAGCATCTCAGGAGAACGCCCTTACAGAATAAAGTCAGAACTGGGAAACTAGAGTGCAAATCACCAGCTGTAAATGACTGATTGGAAACACAATGGTTAATAACGCTGCAATTTTTCTGCTTGGATCAGTTTTAGGTTTTGTTAGATTGTCAGTTGTTCAGCACATAGTGACCTATTTTTATTTAGGGAGTGTCAATAAGTTATAAAACTCAAGCAAGCAATTCAGAATATTCCATGGAGAAACTCACAGTGAACTATTTCAGGATATGTGGATCATTTATTGTGTTAAATTGTGTAACTTGTTTTAAGAAACATTCAGATCCATGCATACAGCTGCATTCTGGCCCCATTACACTTTTCTTCCAATACTGCAGTTATTTTTTTTTTCTTAATATTTTTGCCAAAGTCATACAAAATTCCAGACAATAAAAAAAAACGACTGTCTATTTAATTGGACCGGCCCTTTACTTTAGAAGAGCAAATGCCCCGCGATCAAGAATGGACGGGTTGAAAAAATGTATAATACCATAAAGTGTAAAAATGATGTTTTTATACATTATAGCCATATTTGTGTTTATAAACATAATCGCTATATTGGCTGCGGAACAGAACCAGGTAATTCTCCACAGCTTATAGAGGACCTCATTTCCTTTTGATGGCTACTAAATCTCATACCTGAAATAAACAGGTACAAAGAGACCATCTTTTCTAAAAGAATATCACAAACACACCCACACACACATACAAACACACACACACACATACAAACACACACATATATTACATTACCGCTTGCCTGGACTAACCTATGGATTTTTAAGAGCGCTACATGTTTATTTGCCTGTTTATTAAAGAACTTTCTAAAGAACTTTCATAAAATGATTGAAATACATTTGAAGATGGTTTCAATTAATATTTTTCTTTGTACTATACCGGTGCCCTGCCAGTTGGTCCCATCCCATTACATGATGTCATGGGCCACAGTGATATTAGGACTTTGTGTTTCCATACGTATGTTATTAATGACAAATGTGTTCTTCACATATATCCTAAAATTGCATGGTCTGTGCCTATTTTGGACAAAATATATTGCGGCTGGGACCTCACGTATGTGCTGTGTACGCGAAAAAAACCCACCATGAAATATGGGGCTGGTATTCAATTTATGTCACATTTTTAACCCAATTATTATTATTTTTTTAGTTCCAGTCCTGGGGAAAGCTCTTCATATTGAAACCACAACTCCCTCTTTAGTAAATAGACCCATATGAGCTATTTCTCACCAACTTCAAGGCTAAGAGTGATCACAGGTGAAATGTTTCTCATTTACTAGGGTGATGAGCACTGATCGGCAGCAGCACTGGCTTTCTCTTGATATCAGGAGATTGGTAAATACTAGAGTGCCTCGTCAAGCCTGTTCCTGCAGCCCTCAGGTTAAGTTCAAAGCCACAGCAAACAAGGAACTAGAGAGCATTGAACTTTTACACGAAAGCCCCTGAACACTGCTGCTGCATCACCCTGACATTTAACCCCAAACAAGGGCAGCAAAGCACACATCATGCACTCAGGTACATGCACAGAACGTGACCCGAACACATCAGCAGCCTGATCCTGTGTAAACCCCCAAAATAAGATCAATGGACACTAGTGGCACACATTGCAGAGCCAGAGGAAGTGTCAGTTACTGATCTTATCTCGCACATGGGCTGCTGTCACATGCCAGCTTCACGGTGCTCGGTACATGCGATCAGCGCTCCGATGTCAGCCCAACTCCCGATCAAGTTGCAGGAGCTCTTAGAAGTGTTGCCGTGACCCATCCCTCCTGTCACTCGGGTGATGACTGGATGATGCTCCCCACCTTAAACCTGCCGCACAAAGAGCTCATAGAGACCCCCTGTCCACACGTCATTAGCCCTCCCAGCACCGTCCCCGTACAAGGAGTGGGCGCTAGGGACCACCCTTTGGAACTTCCACTATGTACGCGCCCCCTCCCCAACCACCACGTCCCGACCTCGTACCTCTTCCCCCGGTACTCACCGGGCTCCCTGCAGCCGGCTCTGTGTTCAGTAAATGATAGCAGCGGGCTGCCGGGGCCCCGGTAAGGAGTTAGCAGCTGGCACGGGGGCCGCACCGGATTTTCGGGGCGGAGAGTTCCCCCGTCACGTGACGGTGCCCAGGACACCCATATGGGAGGAGCGGGAGCAGAGCCGCAGGACTGCCGTACGTGTGCTGTTGGCTGGCAGTGTCGCTGGCACAGCTGGCAGCCTATTTGGTTACCCTGCGTGGCCCATTATTATAATGATAGTGCCGCACCCTCCCCCTTCACGGTCACGGTGATCCGGCCACCTTCTATTAGTGGTAAAGTTTCGGGAAGCTATCAAAGTGGTCTTTAGAATGGTATAATACAAATTAAAGTGTGGGGTAACGTGTATGGGGAAAAAGGTCTGTACAAAGATTATATTTTGTGTTAAAGTTATTTTTATAACACGTGATCTGGGGTGTAGTACTCTTTTAAATTTAAATCCTTTATTATCATTATTATATATATATATATATATATATTCAGTATATATATCTATATATATGTAACAATTTGTCACAGATTAAAAAATACAAAAGTTAAGAACATATAGGCATATACATTCCATTGATTTTTTATGTCCCAAGTGCATTATTTTACATTTATCAACAATAAATTGCAGCTGCCACACTCTTGACAATTCTTTTAATTTGCCATTTGACTTGTTACACTAAGAAGGTCTACCCAGTTGCAGATCTTTGTATCATCTGCAGAAAGATCTACCTCACCATTAAGATCATGTGACTAATAAATATATTACGAAATACAGGTCCCAGTACTGATAACAATTTCTTCCTCTGAATATACACCATTAACTACAACCTTCTGCCTCCTATCACTCAACCACTGCCGTATCCATTTAACTTTTCTGGCATCCAAACCGAAAGTCTGCAATTTATTTATAAGTCTACTATGAGGTGTTGTACAGAGGTGAATGCCTTACTAAAATCTGGTTAGGTGATATCAACAGCTGCTCCCTGGTCTATTATCTTAGTTACAGAATAAAAAAAAAGTTAGTTTGCCAGGATCTCTCTGCAGCTAACCTGTGCTGTATCTGATCATGCAAAACATTTATTTCCAGATATTTAACAATCCTATCGTTTAACATGGTTCCAATAAATTCACCAGCTACTGATGTAAGGCTTACTGGTCTATGGTTGGCCTAGTCTTGCTTGCTACCTTTTTTGTAAAGTGGTAGCACAGATGCCAACTTCTAGTCTTCTGGAACTACTCCTGCCATTAGAGACTGTTTAAATGAGACTGCCAATGGTTTTGCCATGGGTACTTTGAAGCTCGTTAATAGCTTTGTGTGTATCCCATTGGGTCCCATGGATTTGTCTGTTTACACTTTGGAGAGCTCACATAGAACTTCTTACTGTGCAAACGCACCTGTTTTACCTGTCACCCTATTTCCCTTTCCAGCAAGGGTTCTCTACCTTCGCAGCCCTCTAAAAAAGAGAACAGAAGTATTTATTTAAGCTGTCATTATCCTTATTTATATATTTCCCCTCCTTTGTCTTTAGTTTAATTATTCATGGTGTATGGTTTATTCTCTGACTTAAATATCTAATTTGGCAATTTTCTCCTCATTTTGAGTCTGTTTATATTTATTAAAAGCTAGCTTCTTCTCCTTCAATATATTTGACACAGCTGTGGAGTCACACAGTTGTTTTTCTTTTTCTTTCAGTCCAAGTTTAAAGCAACCTACCCAGCTCCAGACACCTAGTCCACCCCATCTCCACCCTCACGAGCACAAACTCCAGCCAATGCTTGCTCAATAAGAAGTAGGCTCCTCTCCATACTATCATTGTCCCTCTGTGTTGCCAATATCTAATATCTTGGATTCCAAGTAGGCAACTCGCTCATACTCCTCACAACACTACAGCTCTTGGGGCACATGCTCTAGACGTGCATACATGTGGCAAGAGTGGCATTTCCCAACATGGCTACCCTGATGTTATAAAACAATTTCGATAAAGGTGTGCAAGTATATAACTTATACTTTCTTCTCCTTCCTGTCTTTCAACACGTTCCTGGCAGTTAACACCTCACTTACCGGTTTTGTACTTCTCAGGTTCGCCAAGGCTTAGGATTCGCCTTGCAGCTCTGTTTGAATAGAAAAGAAGGTAAACTCCCAGAAGTTAACCAGGTCAAACACAATAAATTATTTAACCCCTTAAGGACAATAGGGGTTTTTACTCGTGGTATATTGCGGGACAATGGCTCTTTTAACGTTTTTCAGTGTTACTGTTTAGATGTAATTTTCTTCTTTCTCATTTCGTGCTCCCACACATATTATATATTGTTTTTTCCAGGACAAACAGGGCTTTCTTTAGATACCATTCATTTTATCATATCATCTAATTTACTATAAAAAAAATGATAAAATATGGGGATTTTTTGTTAAAAAATTACTTTTTCTCACTTTTTAAACAGAAAACTTTTACTTATCTGCAAAAACGAATGAAAAAACCTGCTAAATAGATTCTACTATTTGTCCTGAGTTTAGAAATACCCAATGTTTTTATGTTTTTTTGCTTTTTTCTGCACGTTATGGGGCAATAAGTACAGGTAGCGTTTTGCTATTTCAAAACCATTTTTTCCAAATCTCGTAATTCTTCCCCCCATGTGCCATTTCGGGTATCTTTGAAGCCGGATAATGCAATTTACCCCATCAAGTCATATATTTTTAAAAACTAGACACCCCGAGGCATCTGAAATGCTGGTATTTTAACCCTTTCCATGCACTAATTTTACCACCACCCTTAGTGAAACTTTATGGTAGTAATTTTTTTTTGTATTTTTTTCACACACGTTGTACTTCAGGTGTAAATGTACCGCTCCTGGTATATGTCCGTGTCAAACAACACCCCAATATGTGTTCAGTAACATCTCCTGAGCGCAGCGATACCCCACATGCATGGGTTTGTAGGGTTATTTGGGAAGTAAAATGCCGCCTTTGTGAGGTGTGTATTTTTTGCCATTTAGACATCTGCCCCATGTCCCATATTTGGGACATCTTTGAACCCGGCCAATTCAATTTACCCCATCAAATCATATATTTTTTAATACTAGACACCCTATGGGCATTTGTAATGCCAATATTTTAACTCTTTCCATGCTGGAATTTTTGTAAAGATAAAGAATTTTAGGACTTGCTTATTAAAAACTTTTTTATTTTTTTTTTATTTTTTTGGTGACAGTGGGGATTTTTACATGTTACCATATTTTTTTAATTTTTTTTTTTAAACATTTTTGACCAATTTTTTTTTTTTTTTTTTTTTTTTTTTTTATTACTAATCACTCTCAATAGTGAGCTGGGCTCCATTGACCTTGCATGGTTGGATGCAGTACCTGCATTCAACCTGCAGGAGGAGCTCGAGAGTTCTCAAGAGGGTCTGGATAGACCCTCTGTGAACTAAGATCTCTTGTTAATGCCATCCTGTGAATGACGGCAACGTCATTCACAGGATGGCACTTGTGGTTGCTCCTAGGAGCAATCACAAGGCGATCGGGGGTCGGGGGGTAGTGTTGCTGATATGCCTCGATACTGAGGCATGTCAGCAACACAGTTTATGCTTAGGAAGCGATTCCGATCGCTTCCTAAGCAGTTTTAGCCAGGCGCCGCCGCGATCTTTGATGATCGGTGCGGCGGCGGCCATTTTTCTTCCTGGGAGGGCTGCCGAGGGCTGCCCTCCCCGGATCCACGGTCAGCCTCACTTGTGAGGCTTCCGTGGATGCTGCAAAGCCGCCGATCGCGGCGAAAACGCGGCGAAAACGCGGCGATGCAGCTATTTAACGGCAGCCCGTACATGTACGGGCATTGTCGTTAACCCGTTGCACGGCAACCCCGTACATGTACGGGGATTGTCGTTAAGGGGTTAAATAGGCATTGTCCATAATAAAGCTCATGGATGTCATTTGAGTATTTACTGAAACGTCATAATACCTCCTTCTAAGGGACCACGTAGATGTAGCTTTCTACCCATGTTACCTTGTACTTGGTAGACAGTGGAAACCACAAGCATGCTATGCCAACTAGAGGACTGCACTGGGAGGCGGGTCTCCTAGCTTGCTCCGCCCAGGAACAAAACGGAGTCACGTGATGTGACGTCACTTCCTGTGACTCCGCCTTTTTCCTGGGCAGAGAAAGAGAAGAGACGCCGTGAGGGAACAACTCGAGGGCAGCCGCGCGGGACTGTGCGGGAAATCAGGTAAGGAGGCGGGCATGATGTGGCGGGAGCGGGCGGGATTGGCCACAAAAGTGGCGGGAGCGGACGGGAGCGGGATTAAAAACCGCGGGCGGGAGCGGGATTAAAAAAGTAGTCCCGCGCAGGGCTCTAATGCCAACCTCCCCACCCAACCACAAATTGAGCTCACGATGTTGGCATGGGAGTAGAAAGTACATTCTGTTTGCGTCTGCCATGTGTATTGGAGTTTATGTTAAGTATATTTCTGTGATTAGTTATGATAAAAGAAAACAATATATTTAGTTAATTCTTTATTTTCAGATAATATCCTGATATACCTAGCAATCTTTCAGCACCACTATTTTATTATGAGTGACAATTCCATGTTTTTTTTCTGAAATGCTTAAAATCTGGGAAATCAACATTAGGTTACAATTTTGTTTATCTGTTGCATATTGTTTTAAGGTTTTTTAGTTTTATTATATTGGACGCAGGAAATCCCTTGATAATTACTGGGCTCCAGAGCAAGATTTGCAATTATTTTTCATCCCCTGTTATAATGAGTCTGGAGAGCACACTATTTAAGGCATGGAAGCAGGTTTGCAGAGGAAGTCAGAATCATTCTTTTCTCTTGTATTCTGTAATGGGTCGTGGTTAAATATCACTCCTGGTCCAACCAGTAAAATCATAAAAACACTAGCCACACATTTTCTATGTTTTGGGCTGCGGAACAACCTGCAGGGTTAACATTTACAATTACCTAATTTGAAGAAAACCTTTCCATATATGTATAAATGTCACAATCAATGCAAAAGATTATATATATATATATATGTATATATATATATATATATATATATCTATATCTCTATCTATCCCATCTAATTTAACACCCACCTGTGGATGCAGTTGGTGGTATTAATAGAGCAGGATTTATTAGTATTTGTACAGAGCACCATGTTTTAGAGGCACAATGGGCAGCAAAAACGAAGAAGCTTAACAATTTGTTTCCACATCGTGCCAGCACTCCGGTATACATAGCATTGTCAGAGAGTAATGTTTTTTTCCACGTCCCAGAGCCCAGTTGGTTCCTATGCCCAGCGGCTACATTCAAAATACGGACTCTTTTCCCAATTGGTATAAGAAAATACCTCAACTATGTATTAATTGATTGATTAAATATCTCTAGCCGTTACATTCAAAATGTAGACCCTTTCATTGATTGTCACTCCTACATTAAGTCCCCCAACTGTGTATCTGTTTTTTATTAAATGTCTCCATCGCCTCACAGTGTGCTGCCTCTTTCTAATTGTGTATTTGTTCAATCTGATTGGTCACCACACCCCAGGTACTCGATACCCATTGGCTAAACATACTGATGGGCAATTCAATTTGTTTTCCGTGTTTGTTTCACCTGATAACATTGTTCTCACTGCCCATTCCTCATGCCCTGTTTTTTCCCAATAAAATACATTTCTATTCTGTTGACTGGGAGGTTGTGCCATTCTTTGTGACCTTGCTTCTTTTAAGCTTTTTCCAGAGGAGCTATAATCTACAACTGTAGGTGTCTCAGAGTTCAAGGCAAGGTGGCAATGACGTAATTCAGTAATGAGTGTGGTAGGTGTTTGCACCAAGGATAGTTAGAGGTTTTTGTTATAGTTTTGAATACAAATCACAGTTTATTTCATATACAAATAATACAAATAGTTGATTGTTATCTACAGGAGTTCTTCAACTTAAGGATGTGTACAGTGGTAATAGATGACTTAACATGTTACACCTTGCAGCTTCATCAGAGATGAGTAAGATACATGTAAATGAATCCTTATTTTTAATGAACTAGGGTGAAGGATGATCTCTCAATGAATATTGCCTGGTATAAGTGACTTGATGTGTCTGGGTGTTGAACGTCTAACTGATGCTCCTGGGGTGGTCTGCAGAACCCTAATCTGTGTCGGCTTCTAGAGTATGGCAACGACAGCCAGGGACCCTCCGGTCTACTTGGCTTACAGTGATGTTTGTGTTTTTGTCTCCTGATATATAAATCCAGCACTAGATATAATAAAGTATTAAATGACTTGATTTTAAGAAGTAATTATTGGGTAATATGTGAGAGTCTTTAACTCTAAGCTCTCAACCACAAGCCCTCTATGTCCTTCAATTAGAGGAACAGTGATTTGTTTATTGAAAACAGTTAAAAAAATGTGTATTTCTAATTAATTCATTAGCATTTCTAATGCTATCTGGTAGGTGCCTAGTATTGAACAAGGGGGATATATGGGGGGTTAAGGTGACACTTGACTGCAGGAGCCCTCACTCTATACAGCCTACCACTCTCATATTAAACATCATTGTTTCTACCTACACTGTAT
Source organism: Spea bombifrons (assembly GCF_027358695.1). NCBI lineage: Eukaryota > Metazoa > Chordata > Amphibia > Anura > Pelobatidae > Spea > Spea bombifrons. Next base: position 33,612,371 of record NC_071090.1, on the reverse strand, counting down.
AAATTATCAGATTCACATAAATATTATTACATTTTATTTATAAATTGCCATCAGATTCTATAACCGTATCACGGTGAAGGGAAAATACAAATTTAACAATAACATTAAAAATAAAAGATTTACAGTTTGAATGGCATTGAGGCGCACATTCCCTTTGCCCATTAATGTGAGATATCTTACCATGCTTCATGTAATGTAGTATGCAGAGCATCAATTTAACAATGTGTCATGGTGTCAGCTGAAAGGAAGTTGGTGAAAGGAAGTGTGAAAGTGCATCGAAAAGCAGGAAATTATTTTCATGCAATCTTCCTCTTCCAGCTTACTGATTTCCTTTCAGCTGACAATACCATAGCATGTTCCCCACCAAATATACCACACACGCCAGACTATCTATGTAATGTCCTGATTCTCTTTTCCTCTTATAACCAACTCATAAAATCACAAGCATGATATCCATGACTCAAATCCATCTGTATATCACATTCTGATACAATAAGAGTAATTTACCAAAAGGTATGTGTTAGATATATGTTTATTGTAAATATCTTAACCTTTCCGTGTCCAAAGAGCACTGGAAACCACAGCTCTGTCTTCTTAACTAAGTTACTTTATTATACAAACATGACATGACTTGATGAAGTGCTTGAGTACTGTAGTTTCTTCTTGAGAAGGAGAGTGTGAGTAGGCATAGAGGTAAAGGTCCAGCGTCCTATGTCCTCTTACACGTTATTATACCCTTTTTTCTAAAATAGTCTGAATGAAGGGTTTACCTTTTATGGCAAGGTCATAGCTTATATACTTTACCATTGCCTCATACCAGTCATCCATAGAGGTTAAAACACACGTGGCTGTCACTCATGTTTCACTTATACCTAAAGTGTAATATAAATGCAAGGCATTCTTACAGTATTCTGTAAAAATGTACAAAAGAGAGGCACCTCTTGAGTCTTGCGTTCCATGGTGGATATTTTCAGTCAAAATAACATTCTTTACCCCAAACAGAAAGATTTGTGGCACACACACAGATTCAAGCGTATTGTAGTAGGATATTAGCTTGTTTAAATATAAAACAAAAACATAGAAAAAAGATTTAAAAGGCTGTATAAGAAATATTTCACAAACATAAAGATTGCCAAGAAAGAATGACCTTGGACACAGGTTGGTTACTTGAGTTGAACTTAATTGTTATTTTCAGATTAAGTCCAGTGTTGACTGTTTAAACATTTAGTCCATGTACAGTGCATATATATGTATCTCCATTAGGTGGCAGCAAATAGTCCTTCCGTGATATACTGTAACTATTTATTTTTTTCTAATCTCAAGAGACATCTTGGGGTCATCTACAATATCTTTGTTTCCTGGTCAAACCGTGAAGCTTGGAAACACTCCAGATGAATAATAATGATATTCAAGATTGATTTCATTATTAGTTGGCTTATCGTCAAGCTCATGGTTGCTACTACAAAACAAGTCAAAATATGTTTTAAAGGAAAATATGCTGATCATATAGAGTCAAAATACTCAGTTGTCTGATTTGTTTTTTGGCTTGTTACTTTATTAATGTTATCTTTTTTTTAGCAGCACTGATTCAGTGTTTTAATGGGCTAGATGGATTCAAGACCAACTTGAACTCGGAACAACTTGAGTTAACTGATTGTGTTTGAAATGCTATGGGTATAGAGCATATAATTTAACTTCCTCTGTAGTGCGCTAATGAACAATCTCTTTAATACATTTGCAAACAGGAGCTGTCTAATTATAGCGAGAACTCACAAAGAAGCTTAACTGAGTCACCTTAATCTGTGGATCATCTTCTTATAGGTATTATCGAGCAGTTGGGATGTGTGAATATACAGCTCATTTAAAACTGTAGGCTTCTCCTTTTTTAAAAATACTGTATAGCATATGCATTCAACTATGCATTAAACACAGGTGCGCAATGGCAAGGAAGGGCTGATAAGCTGTGTCCCAAAATGCATGTGGCAGACACCGTGAACAGTACCCAGTCCTATCTGCATACAGATTCAACAAAAGGAACGGTACCGACAATAAAGTACAGGATTTAAGTGGTGTCTAAAACCCTCAAGTTCTCTTTTTTTATATAGTTGATTAACATGTTAAATAATTGGTGGCAGATTGGCCCAATGTTGTGTTTTTTTTGGTAATTTCAAAGACTTCTAAGTTTCTGCATTAAATATACAGTATATGAACATGGCTTATATTACTCGTCTTTGTGAGAACTTTTTTGGCCTTGAATGCATCCAAACATCCTCACTAGAGGCTGGCCTTTCGCGCATACACATAAATTGTATTTTTTATATCTGAACGAAACAATGGGACACTAAATGCATACTTAATTTAACCTAAATGTAGGTTCCCATGACCTCCACAAGGGAGAACAATACATGTTACTATGGCTCTACTGCTTTTCACAATGGGCAATAATTTACTGCTGTTAATGTTGTTAATTCATCTAACAGTCCTGTGTATTAGTTTGCAGTAGGGAGGCTGCAGTAGGGAGGATGTAACAGCATTGAGTGGCAGTTTTCCAGGCTGGACCATTTGATTTGTATTTAATTTGATTGAAACTACACACAGGATTATGTACAGTAGTCAGAGGCGTATCTACTGAAAATAGCGCCTATGGCAAGCACTGAAATTGCGCCCCTGTCCAAATATCTAAAACCCATTAACTAGCCCCTGCTGCCCATATATATATAAATATTAGCCCCTGCTGCCGATAGCAGGTATAGATCAACACACAAACCCAGATCAATTGAAATTCACTTGTGATCTCAGCACTGAAGGTATATATCAAATAAACAGAATCAGACATACAAATCCTGTAATTGCAGGTATACAATAATATATGAAACGTAGCATCGCAGGTATAGATCAAATAAATACATGGAAACAGCATTGCAGGTATTAATCAACTGAATAAGACATATTAACCCTGTATTTGCAGGTATACATAAATAATGTATGGAAACATAGCATAGCAGATATGGATCTACAGAATAACACAAAAACCCAGCTTTGCAGGTAAAGATCAATTGGAATTCACATAAAAACACGGCATTAAAGGTATATATAAAACCCCCTAAATTACTGGCATAGATCACAGGTTGCACACCCCAAAGTCAGCCCTGGCGTCCTCACTGTCCACATAGAACCTGGCCAGCACCCAGATAACACACATAAGATTTGCAATCTTTGTCCCCAAATAGCCCAGCACAAGTCAACTTTGTCCCCAAACAGTCCGGCCTGTGCCATCTTTGTCCCATATACACCCTGCCTCTGCCTTCTTGGTCCCCAAGGCTCAAACCTCCTGCTAGTGCCATCTTTGCCCTTCCACAATTATACATCTATGATACACACAAACACTTTTACAGTCACTCACTAATTCATACGTTCACTCAGACAACTCATCCACACATTAACTCATGCTCTCCCTCATTCAGACAACTCATCCCCATATTAACTCATGCTCTCCCTCATTCAGACAACTCATCCACACATTTACTCATGCTCTCCCTCATTCAGACAATTCATCCACACATTAACTCATGATCTCCCTCATTCGGACAATTCATCCACACATTAACTCATGCTCTCCCTCATTCATAAAATTCATCCACATATTAGCTCATGCTCTCCCTCATTCAGATAACTCATCCCCATATTAACTCATGCTCTCCCTCATTCAGACAACTCATGCTCTCCCTCATTCAGACAATTCATCCACATATCAACTCATGCTCTCACTCATTCAGACAACTCATCCACATATTAACTCATGCTCTCCTTCATTCAGGCAACTCATGCTCTCCCTCATTCAGACAATACTTTCACATATTAACTCATGCTCTCCCTCATTCACTCAATGCATCCACACATTAATTCACACAATTTACTTATATCTACCCCCTCTCCTTCCCTTATCTCTTTCTAACCCCTCTCCTTCCCTTATCCCTTTCTTACCCCTCTCCCTCCCTTATCACTTTCTAACCCCTCTCCCTCCCTTATCACTTTCTAACCCCTCTCCCCCTTTGTAGTTCTCTCACCTTGAGGTCCAGCGACGGGAGCACGAGGCTTCTGTCTTCCTGCACTGCTGCGGTGCCCCTGTTTCACTGCTGAGCGCGGTAATATGACATCGTGTTTCGGCGCTCAGCAGTGAAGCAGCGGGCACCAGCGAGGCATGAGGCTGCCTACAGCGGTGTTGGACCGCATGACACGCATACTACATCATCTGTAAAACACAATGGAGCCAGTGTGATGGCATGGGCATGCATGGCTTCCCATGGCACTGGGTCACTAGTGTTCATTGATGATGTGACAGAAGCAGCTGGATGAACTATGAAGTGAATAGGGATATATTCAGATTTAGCCTAATTCAGCAAAGATGATTGGACGATACTTTACAGTATGACAATGGCCCAAAGCATACTGCAAAAGCAACCCAGGAGTTTTTAAAGGCAAAGTGGAACATTCTGCAATGGCCGAGTCCATCACCTGATCTCAACCCGATCGAGCATGCATTTCACATGCTGAAGACAAAACTTAAGGTTGAAAGACCCACAAACAAACAACTGAAGACAGCTGCAGTAAAAGCCTGGCAAAGCATCACAAAGGAGGAAGCCCGTGAGTGATTTCCATGAGTTTCCATGAGTTCCAGACTTCAAGCAGTCATTGCCTGCAAAGGATTTTATTTATGATTGTGTTGATTTGTCCAATTACAAAATAAGGGGACTGTGTATGAAAATGATTGACATTCCTAAATGTTTCATACAATACTTTTGTTTAACCCCTTGAGTTAAAGCTGAAAGTATGCACTTCAATTGCATCTGAGTTGTTACATTTCAAATCCATTGCGGTGGCATACAGAGCCAAAATTTTGAAAATCATCAGTGTCCAAATATTTCCAGACTGTACATGTCTGCATAAATCAGTGTTCCCAATGGCAGTCATGTATCTGTTTCCTAACAAAGATTATATTTAGTTTTATATATAAGCATAAGTCAGATGTGGCAAAACCTGAAGATATATTCCCAGATATGTATATGTTACAGTGAAAGACCGAAATCTGGAGAATGTTGACATTCACCGGTGAATGTCAACATTCACATAGTCGCTTGGTGTATGTCCGAAATATTTGCTAAATACCCTTATTTCTTACTTACACCGGCCAATGTCGACATTCACCAAGTACTAATGGTGAATGTCGGAGATTTATATTTTCTTCTCCGTATTTCAGCGGCGATCAAATATCACAAGGGTGACGTAACTTTTTCGCCTCTCTTTCCGAGAGGAGTGACCAAGAACTTAAAACAAACAGCACATTTCCAATAAGAAAAGAAAATATAATATTAATAATAAAAGGATTCAATTATGTGATTAGAAACTTATTTATTGCAACAACTTAAACTATTATGACATTTTGAATTACACAGAAGTCCCTTGCTTTTGCAACTGCATTTATTTGTGGAACACTTCCTTTTGCAATGACAGCGTGTATAGCCTTGCCCGCCGCTTCTCGAATTAGCTGCAGCTGCTTCTCTCAGCCCTCGGCTCCTCTCTTTTTGACCTCCACCAGAGCATATCTGTGATTGTCGACATACACCGGTGAGGGTCCGAATGTAATATAATGAAATGAAATATTCCATCTTTCACCGACGTATTTGGTATGTGTTGACATTCACCGGTGAAAGTCGACATTCACCAATTTTGGTCTTTCACGGTAACATATATAAGGCTGAGGGTTTGTATGTAGATTATGTGTTTGTAAGAAGATAATTCAGAAGATCCTATCTGCTGGCCCTACTGCCCACAAAAGCAAGACGGTGGGGCAGCTACAAAAAATCAAAACATATGGAAGGTTTGGAACTGTGCTGTTAGGACAAAAAGTTTCCACTGGGATCAATGTCGGACACAGCTGCATTGGGAATATTCTCCAATTTGCCTGCGGATCATCTATGGGTTCTCAGGGAGCTCCTGACAGACAAGGAGTCAGAAAGTAGCTATTTGACGAGGAACCAAGCAGCTTTTATCGCTAAAACAAAAGCCTGCTTCACTCATTCATGAAAAAGAAATGCCTTCAAGGCCATCACTGTTACAAATTGCAGGGGCAAAAAAAAGCATTATATTGCTTTAGTGCTGGATGATTGGGACAGTTTTGCAAATTCGTATGTCAGTATTAGGCCACTGCCAATAAAATTTTGTTTATGCGCATAAATATAAATGATGATTTATTTTACAGGTTTAAGAACTGGGTGTAGTCACAAGCAAGATTTATTATAGAGAGATTAGTTAATTTCATCCCTTGGATTGTTTACTTAAAAACGTATAAATTATACACCCAGTAATTCAGCTTAATGACAAAACAGAAAAAAACCCTATATATAGTTATAATTATTATGATTGCTTTAACAGTTATTTCCTGGAGGTTTGCAGAGCACTGGGTAAAAATACATAGTATAATAACTAATAAAAAGGATTTATATGATGGAAATGCAGAAAGTATATTGAGAGTTACCTTCGGTATTGCCCTACGTCTAACCCTTATTCCCAGTCATCCCAGGATATCACACACTATGCCAGGCAGAAATGAACTATGGGGGCTGTTCTGGAACGGTAGTGTCCTCCATAGAGGAAATGGGCCAGTAAGGGGGATCAGCGATCTTCCTTTTAACCATCCCATCAAGCAATTGTGCTAAAAGAAGCCAAAAGGGTGATTGGCTCCCTGTTATGTGACAACGGGACTGCTGCCTCGGGACCTGCTGGCCTAGGCCAAAATACACCATGGACTTCACTATTTTAACTGTAACAGCGTATAATCTTCGGTACATTTGGTATGTGTGTGTGATATGTGTATCTGAGAATGATTTCTGTGGCTGAGTGTGGAGTGTGTGTAAATTCACTCACATAAACGTACATTGACACATTACATATAAACTAGCAAAATATAAAAACACAGTAGACATACAGTACACATATACAAACACAGAGCACACCTACACATTGTACAGATACACACATAGTACATACACACACACTGTTTACATACACACGGTACATGCACAAACAGTACATATACATGCTCAGCATGCATAGACACACAGTACACATATACACATTACACACATATTCGTATACGATACGCCCGTGCACAGTACAGGTAAACATCCACATGTACACATTTTTCCAAACACTGTACATATAAATACACCCACACCATTTATATTAATTTGCCCAAATTATATATGAAAGATCATAGAACATTTGAAAAAGAAATGTTTTGTAATGTATTTGTCTGTTGTTACTTATCAGATTAGTTGATAAAAAATACTTCACAAAATATAAATTCATGTGTCTTGATTAGGGCTTAACAGGCCATCTGGCACACCAGGCAAATGCCCAGTGGGCCAATGGCCGATAATCTTTTACGTGGGACCTTTTACATGGAAACTTTAATAATGGAGGGATTTCTGTAAATTGATTCATGTTCAGCATTTACGAAGAAAACAAGTTAACGTTCAGAAATGACCTCTTTGCTGTTCCGTGCATCATCAGCCTTGGGTATTACAGTCATTGATCCTTATAAGCAAACACACATATTCTGCCTTGTGCATTGCGCTGCAATCACAATATAAAACTGAGTACATTAAAACATGCGACTGTCTAATATTTGAATATTTAAATTTTGTGAATATGAGCTTTAAATTGGGTATAAAAAAAATAATACATTTGAGCATTTTACACAGAATGCTTTCCTAAGTGCCTGCAACCTAAATGTGGACATTGTGACAATGGTCCCAGAGAAGACAGTCCAAACATGTTTGTAATGCCATTTAATCTGCCAAGATGTAAAACTGACATCTGGGGTCTTTTGAGGTCTTGAGAGTGTGTCTTACTGTATAAGTGCTGGTCCACTAAATAGTTTCACAAATACCTTTGTAGTAAATTACTGTAAGAATCATGCATGTCCTTTAAGATGACGTCACAGACTTATATATCTTCTAATAAGAACTTCATTGCCAATATTTTTTTACAAAAGTGCTGTTTGCTGAAAGTGACAGAAAATTGAAATTGAAATTTAAAGGTGCGCAGTTGTAAAATCAGCTTTTAATGGTCAAGATTGATTTAGTGTGGTGACCTTTAATTCCACATATTGCTTTATCTGCAGAGCTAGCCACCTGGAGTACGTCTTGAAAAGGGTTATGTAAGTATATCAAGAAAAAAAAAAACAATCCACCTTCAACAAACATATTAAATGACAGGGAATGGAAATATAAAAATCACAGATATCACGGATTAAATAACTTCTCTTCCAACACTGGAAAGAAACATCAATATTTAATTGATAGCAAGTTTCTAACTTGAATAGTTTAAATGAAATATGTCTCTGGATAATAATCAATAATATATTAATGTTATTTAACTATATAAACCTACAAGATTCGTTTATTTGATCTCTGTTCTCCCACAGTCTTTACCTTCCTACAACTATGAGTTCATCTACAATTTTCCTACGTCTCTGAAGGGAAGTCTTAACTGTTGGTTAGTGATAAGGATTAGAGACCAGTGGCTTCACTAATACGTATTTCTCTTGCTGTACATTACGTAGTTTCCTCGGATAGAGAACTCGGATAGTGAGATATGATGGCATATCCCAGAGAGTTTTCCTCTGTCTGGCCTCCTCTGTGTCAATGTAACTAAAGATATGGTGTACTCCACCTCACCTACTAAAGAAAGATGAGACCTCCCTCCAGGAAAAGGTAGGAATACCCTACTGGGTTGGGCCTTGTATTTTTGGGGGAATTTATACACCCATCCTATACACCTCCTACACCCAATTGGAGTAACCATGCTGCGCTTCTTAACTGATATCAGGAAGCAGCCTCCGGGTAATTAACTAAGTAGTGTTTCCAAGTGAAACACAATCCAGTGCGTACTCTAACAGGTATGAGTGAAGAAGACCATGAAAAAAATGGGACATTTCCTTCAAGTCTTCTACTTTCTTTTTCCAAATTATACACACGCATAACAAAGCCTTTCCATCAGAGGCGTAAAACATATTTTAAAAAAAACAAATAGGGTGCCCATATTAATCAATAATTTTACTCGAGTGCTTGGAAAAAATTACTCAAACATTCCTTAATTTATAAGGGATTTCTGGAATTTACAGCATTGCAAAAAGCACAAGAAAAATATATAATAGCAGTGCTTCCTAATAAGTAAGCTAATAAGTATCTCTCGAGTTTATGTCTATCAAATTGCTTTTAATTTCTAACTGCAGCATTTAGTAAGTAGTTGTCTGGTCATCTTATTACGGTTTTTGTGGTTTTTATGTTTCAGTTTTGCCAAATCAAATCATTTATGCTTGATAAACAATAGATATTTATTAGAACCTTCATTATAGGTTTCTTAGGGCAAAAACCAGCATATTGACCTATGTTAAGCATTTGTATTGGTTCAAGCAGTCTTTCTAATGGTGGTAGGAGGAGAAACGGAGATAATTAACATTATTCTGTTGTGGACACTTTTCACACCTGAAAGACCAGAGATTTTTGCCATTTTTACAATATTTTCCCCTCTTGACGATAAATGTACACAAACGTTTCATATTGTTTGTACCAACAACACAAGGGCTTTCTTTTGAAGTATAGGAACTCATAGTTGTGCTGAGGGTCCAGGCAAGCACACACAAAGGCCAAGTCGGGACAGAAGGCAGGTAAACTGTAAGCTGATCACTGGTACCAAATAACAGGTAGCTTCAAGTAGGGGTCCCCTGTCCAGCAAGCCTCCAGGTGGCTACATGAGTAGGTAAAGAGTCTACCAACACTAAGGTCCTTAGCAGAGCATGATTTGCAGATGGCTTAATAAAGATTTTTAAACTATAAACTAATACTTATTTTGAGTGAATTCTGAGTGCCATGCCTTTTCTCTTCTTATTTGCTGGATTATGCGATCATGTAGGTAGGAGTACCGATTCTCTTCAAATAGAACACCACCTTTCTCTAACATGTTAAATTTGTTTATCGCCAGGTATGGCTGTAAAAGTGTTGCCATGCTATTTTCTGCCTCTCTCACTTCAGATCAAAATGAAGGGACAGAGACCCAAAGCAAGATAACAAATCCAATGTAAAACTGTGGTGATTGGTGATCACAACGATCACCTCTCTTATGGATGCTTATTGGATCCCATAGGATCAGTTGGTTGTGGTGCACACAAAAGCATGCTGCGTTCTTTGCTATAGGACATACTGTTGCTTCCAATTTTTAAGTAATGGCACTAAAAGCTTTGTAAGGGACAGTTACTTTTTTAAAGAATTTGTTACCAGGCATGGCAACGATAAAAAAACGAATGCATGCTACGGTCAGGTCAAGGGGAATGGTTTCTCTGTGCACTATTATTTTATTAATTTATTTTACACTGAATCAATTTCGTTTAAATTCAAAACAGATTAGATAATTGTTTCGTAAATAATGATCACGGGAACTTATGTTTTGAAAACAACCATCTGGGTGACATACGTGAAAAATGCATACAAATTTTACATATTTCTGGACATGTCTACATTTTTGTGAACATAGATGATTTGCGTCTGTCTGACCGTTTGCCATCTGAGTCTTGTGATCAGCTTAAACCCGGAACATTACTGACAGAGCATGCAACCTCATGACATCAATGTCACCATTATTGATACATTAAACTGTCATTAGTTTATACAGTTCAATTATTAATATTCTTCTTAAAACTTTGCTTTCTTTAGTTTGTCGTCTCAATTATTTATGAAACATATCTCATTTATCTCAGGAAACTGCATTAATCAGGATTTGGTCTTGTTATAGTCATATTATTGCAATACAGAATGCAACAGTTCTGAGGTTCAGAGTAACTAAATCTATAACCGAAGATCAAAAGAATGTCATGTCCTTTCTCAGAAGAAAGGGGCTTATTAACAAAAATAAATTTCGCTCGAGTTAAGGGTTATTGTGATTTAAGCACTTGCAAAATCCAATTTGTGTGGCAACCCTCAAATTCACAAAGAAAAAAGATGCAAGTGGATTCAAATGCTTTCAAGTCCTATGACTTAAAAAAGCAAGAAAGACTTGTATTTGATTTGGAGCAAGAACTTGCTAGTCATCGTGGGAGTGCTTGTGCATAGCTCTCAATTGCTGTCAAATGCTTGTAAGCAACCATGTGTGCATGTTTCCATGCAAGTGCTTGTTCATGGCTCTCAACTGCTGTCAAGAGCTTTCACGTCAACATGTGAGTGCTACCAAGTCACCATGCAAGTGCCTGCAAGTTGGTTTTTATGAAAACCAGATGCCAATGTAAAACCAATTAGGGCTCAAAACAGGTGTTCAGCAAGGCCCTGTCTATGATCCATTTACCTAAAAACACTAAGAAATTGTATCAGTGGTAGATACTTAAAACAAGTTGCGATAGAGGCTCTGTCATGAACAGAGCAGAGAGGAGAACAAGCCGTAGGAAAGCGGCAAAAGGTTGGCAATGGAAAGCATAAGGCCAAGACACCTAGAATAGAACCTACAGGTTTACAGGACATCTGTAGGGTTTGCCTAGGAAGAATGCATAGTGCGGGCCTACAAGATGTGCCAGCACTGGATCATCTCGTTTTGTTCCACTTGAAGGAGTATATCCCAAAACAGGAAAGCAGGGAAGTATTTGGATGGCAGAGGCTGTGAAGACAGCCAGCAGGTACATCCCCTCAGAGATGGCAGCTAAGAATATTTTAAATAATTATGTGTGTATATGTAATTTTAAACACATGATTTAAAACAAAATATGTGTTGCCTATGTTCATGTGCTTTTATGTGTTGCACAAGTGATCATTGATCTGGATTTATATTGCACACGTATACGTTACTTGTATGGATTGCAGAATTATGCATCTGTGTGTCCAGTTTAAAAAGCCACCAAGGTGGCAGATGTATTTGAGTTTATTCCAAAACAGAGCATGCATCACTTCCAAGACTCCTTGTTCTTATTTTCGCTGAATATAGTACTTAATGACTTTGGATGTATGTTTGGGGTCATGCGGCAGAATAAATATAAAACCAGATGGTATCGCATGATGGATAAGTATCTGCCTGTATGTCACAGTGTCGAGGAGACCATTAACTCTAGCCAAATTCCCAACTACATTTGAAGAAAAGCAGCCCCCAACTTGCAAGGAACCTCCACCATGCTTCACTGTTGCTTACAAACACTCATTCTTGTACTGCTCTCCAGCCCTTCAGCACTGTCTTCTGCTAATTTTCAAACTTTGACTCATCAATCCAGGGCACCTGCTGCCCCAGTTCCTGGGTTTTTGTGAATCGCTTAGCCTTGTTGATGGCACTGCTGGACATCTTCCAATTTGCAAAGGGAACTAAGTATTTTGTGTCTTTCACCTGCTGCACCTTCTGACAACCACTATTATTCTTGACAATGTCCTTAACAATGCCCATTTCTTTGTGCTTCTTCAAAAGAGCTTGTACAGAACATCTGGTAACCCCTGTCTGTCTTGCAGGGGAGACCTTGCTGATGCAGTATAACTACCTTGTGTCTTGTTGCTGTGCTCAGTCTTGCCATGCTGTATGAATTTTGATAAGATGCCCTTCATTGGTTGATGCCAGGGGAGCTCCCTGCCATCGACCAATAGAGTCGCTCTTATGGACATTCAACCCCCGACGACGAAACTTGGCCTGGGGAGATGATTGGCTTTGGGCGCCCTGCCAATAGAGTCACTTTGTAAGAGTGACTCTATTGGCAGGGGCCTCCTCTAGCATCAATCATTGAAGGGCAGCCACTCTTTATTGGTTGATGCCAGAGGAGGCCGATGGCAGCGACCAATAGAGTCACTCTTATGGTCCTTTAACTCCTGGTGCGATCCTACGGATTCCCATTTCTGTTAACCTCTGCGATGCTACGTAGACAAGTTAGGCTAGAGGCAGTGACTTGTATGGAGGGAAGGGATTCTTCATGGTGTGCTCTTCATCTTTGTGTACGTTTACTGGTCACCGAATATTGAATATTCGGTTTGAACAATGAAAATGCAACATTCCTGTCTCTTTTAATGTCCTCCAGAATATGAATGCACAAGTCTAGTAAATAGTACTCCAGGCCTTTATAGTAATTCAAATGAAAAATCTGTTTTAAAAGATCGTATATTTTTCTCAAGGCTCAGGATGTGAATAGAGCATACAAACCATGTTTATTAAATACTGCATGCTATACATTTTTGCTATTAAATAATAAAATGAAACTATGGAAATGTATATATGTGATCATAGGAAATTCATTCTTAAACAATCTTAAAGATACAATCTTAGAAGAAAAGGCATCAGCTTCTGAATATATTGATGTTACTTCTGTGGTAGCAGCTAAAAAGTCTCTGTAGTGTTCACCTTGTAACGTCTTCTGTCGTTACAATAATTGATAGGAACAGATGAGTCACATAATCCTCTCTCTTGCAAGAAGCATTACCATAATGAGGAGTGATAACTGTAGACCGCTGCTGGAGACTGGCCAGTGACCTGCAGTACAGAATTACCTGCATTCAGCGCCACCAGTATACCCTGGGCTGGAAATGCGTTAGTAGTTTACCACACCGAAAGAACAGAGATTACAAAATCTATCTTTGGGCTCTCGGTTATACTATGCCAATTACTATGCCATTTACATGATTATTGCACTGCCTGCATTATATTATGTCTGGTGACTTTTTTATTGGATTACCCTCTGTAATGTTTACCTAGACACATTTGTGATCCGTACTTGTACATTTGTGTGGGTATTTGTTAGAGAGAGATAGACAGAAAAGATAGAAAGAAAATGATATAAATGCAGGTTTTGGGATTCTGCTGAGATTAAGAATATATATGAACAACACACCAAAAAATACATTATTTAAAAATCACATGGATGAAAAGGGAGGATGCTATGCCAGTTTTTGGAGTGTATCCCATAATAATTTTAATTTACAGAAACATAGGTGATGAGCCCTGCTCAATGAGCTTGCAATCTAGAAGACCCATCTCCAGATGGATATATATTCCGGAGAGAGTTCAGAGAAGGGCTACTAAAGGTTCTCAACATGTCTGGTTTGGAAGAGAGAAGAGAGATGGAATGCGATAGAAACATTTCAACAGCATACAGGGATTCATTAAGTACAAGAGGGAAATATGTTTCGAAGAAGGAGTAATGGACTATGACAAAAGTTCATAGTAAAAAAAAAATAGGTGTGATCCCGCAGTAAAAGTAAGGCTGTTCGCACAAAGTGCGAGCACCAAAAGAAAAACTGTGACTGAAGTAAGGGATGATGATGGGAGTGACTATTTATGAATGAATGTACAGTCGTGTGAAAAAGAAAGTACACCCTCTTTGAATTCTATAATTTTATATATCAGCGCATAATAACAATCATCTGTTCCTTGGTAGGTCTAAAAATTAAGGCAAATACAACCTCAGATGAACAACAACACGTGATGTATTATACAGATTCATAATCTAATACACAAAAATGAAGCCATGTGTGAAAACCCCTTACTGCTTCCATAGGAATGCTAAAGAGCAGACAGGTGCTGCTTATCAAATGTCCCTGATTAATTGATCTTCAGCAAGTGTGGCCACGTCTATAAAAGCTGAAGTTGTAGCAGGTTGCTGGAGCTGGAGCATTTGGCGGTGTGTTAACACAATACCAAGGAGGAAAGACATCAGCAATGATGGGAAGATTTATACGGCCATACATTTCCAAACAATTTGAAGTCCATCATTTTACTTTGAGAAAGATGCAGTATGTATGTTAGTTAGAATGAGAGCATGCCCCCCAACTGTCCCGATTTTGGGTCGCTGAGTGTGTTGAGTAAGGGTACGTGTATGTTAGTGTGAGTTTGTGTAAGTGTATTACAAATACCTTTTTTTTTACAATGAAAAAATATATTTAAAAATATATATATTGTGTTAGTGTATTCCTAAACAGCACGGTGTGCAACAATGTTTGAGCTAAAGCTTAGAAGGTTCTGCAAAACTGTTATCCTATGGAAGTTATTTCTAATTTGGCTGGGCCAGTATGTGTCAGCAAATGGCACAGCATCAGGTGAAGGAAAGCCAACATGAAATCACTGTTCCCATCCGACAGTGAGACTTCATTCTCCTTTTCAGACATACGCAAGGAACTGTGTGTGCAAAGGGTGGGTCATCTTGGTTTGTGTGCAGTCTCTGAGAAAGAAGGCCAGGATCCAGCTCAGCTTCAGCTCAGTTTATGCTGTGCTAAAACAGACTTCTATGTAACCACCTCTTAACCTCTAAACATACTTGTGTGAAGTGGATTAGGTAAAATCGGAGAACACCTTGCTCGTATATGGATGATTTCCTATTTAGTTTGTTAATTAGAGAACAAATATGAGCCAAGAATTCATCTAATATATGATTAATTATTTCAAGGATCTTAATGTCCATTCAATCCCTTAGGGGCTAGCCAGGTGCCTTTCAAAAATTAGCTTTCTAAAAAAAAATAGTTATCTCAATGGCCCACGCAGAGCCAGAAATGGAAGCTTCAAAAGTAAGCATGCATAGAGAGTGTTAGAGTGAGGCTATTGCGCCAAATAATTATGTATGTGAAATGTCTTATCTTATAGATACAATGTTTTCCTCCTTCATTCTTCCTTAATCTGCCATCTGCACTGGATCTAGGATCATTGGCAATGGTCTGCAGCCTTTAACGTGATTGGGTAGTGGATTAAATGCATGT
This sequence comes from Spea bombifrons, assembly GCF_027358695.1. Lineage (NCBI taxonomy): Eukaryota > Metazoa > Chordata > Amphibia > Anura > Pelobatidae > Spea > Spea bombifrons. Next base: position 33,596,610 of record NC_071090.1, on the reverse strand, counting down.
CATGTGACCATTTAAAATGATCAGGGTAATCCTCATTTCACCTTCACTATTAGAGGAATAATGCTTGCCTTGCTAAGAATCATCTTACACGTATACTTCCAAATCAGGCTTACAGCTCAGGGAAGGAAGATGGCATGAGACCGATTTCTCCTTCTGTCCCCTGAAGGAGAAAACCCAGGGGATTCCCGGATTTCCCTGGGAATTTGTACTTTTTCCTCCCCACCATTTTCCTGTTTCAGTTGATTTCAGAGGCATCCCTGGTTAAGGTGCAGTCTGATTTCCTCTGAGTTAAAGGAGCTGTTCTCATCATGAGTGGGCTGACAGAAAAGGAAGTGGAGAAATTTCTAGACTCCAACCCTACCTTTGCCAAAGAGTACTATGACATTAATTTCAGATCTGGGATCATAAGCGACCTGCTTAGCTCCAATAAGACCAATGTGGATTTCTCCAGTTATCACACTTTGAGCAGTGTGGAAGAGAGTGAGATAGTCTTTGACCTCGTTAGAGGATTTCAGGAGAACCTCAACGTTGAAAGATGTGTCTTCAATGTTCTCAAGAGGATGTCTTTTATGATCCAGGCAGATCGTATGAGTCTGTTCATGTATCGTATGAGGAACGGCACTGCTGAGCTTGCTACCAGGTTGTTTAATGTTCACAAGGATGCCACCATGGAGGAATGTTTGGTGGTACCAGACTCTGAAATAGTTTTTCCTTTAGACACCGGTGTACTGGGATATGTGGCACAGACTAAGAAAATAGTGAACGTTGGGGATGTCATGCAGGTGAGTTATAGAGGTGCTACACAATCTGCTGCATAGTTTTGGTGTAATATTTTTGTGTGTGTGGGTATGTTGGTAGTTTGTATTTCTCTTTCTCAATTGTCGTACCAGATGCAGTAATAATGCGATGCACGAGTTCAAACAGGGAATGTACAATACAAATCAATATCTAATCTGGGATTATACTAGGCCTTTCAAAAGCTGGTGTACTTCTAGAAGATAAGCTGCCACACATAGAGCTCCGTGTCACCTAAGATGAAGGAATGTGCATTATTCCTGTTCTTGTGCAACAAAGCTCAATCTAGTCTTCTAAAAAGAAAATTCTATCTTTAGAAATGAATCATTAATTCTGAGGAAGCAAAAGAATGTTCAAACAAAAGGCAACATTATCTGGTGGATGTTAATGTTCTCAAATAATTCTGTCACTGCGCATTATGGGTGCTTTTGCACTTATTCTTTTAACCCTTTAAGTATCTGAGGTCAGGTAGTTAAAAACTCAGACACTATAATATGAATTTTTTTTTAGCTTGATTGATTTTAAGGGTGTTTCCCTTGTTTGGCTTAAGTTCTACCTATTTCCCTTCTAGTCCTTAAAATGTTTTCGATTTTTCTGAAAGAGGCTAGAATTGCTATATCAACCATAAAGGGCCACATTGTAGAATGTGAGATGTATAAACTCACCTAACAGAATCAATTAATTAACATAATCAAATAATGTATCCCTTTCTGTTTGTTTGTAAAAGTAGTCATGTTAAAATGATATATGCACTGGAAGAAAACGGTTATGGGGGGCTTCTGGGGGCAACAGTTGTCTTCGTGCCCTGGGCTGTCTTGGACAGTTCGCACACTGTCTGACACTGACACCATAACCAAATATTGACAACATTGTGAATTTGCATTTTTATTAGATTACTGTACATAAATCTTATATCTTTGGTTTGGTAAGCAAAATACATGGAACCAGGAAAATATGAGAATACCATGGGTATTTTTTCAGGATTTTGTAATTCTGGTGCTTTGTTCCTTCTTGTCTCCATCATGTACTAGGATTGAAAGGTAACATCTGCTCTGGTTGGGTAGAAACGTTATCATATTTTGTCTCATGCAGAGTGGTGGGGGTTCTTTGATACACAAACTGAAGTCCCAGTTAGGAAAGATTTAATAAAAATATAATTATGCAAATGTTCAAGATCTGGCAGAACAGACCCAATCTGCGACCCATGTCCAATATTCCACCATCCCATTTCTCTTAGACCCCAGAAAAATATTCTTACTAAAAACATGCATGGTTGCCTTAAACAGCAAGATGAGCAATGGCCCTGATGTCCTGTAGAACAGCATAACTATAATACGCAAATAAAGTAGTAGAGATTTTGGGGCTATTCAGAATATTTCGATAAAAAAGAATATACAGCTGTAGCAACCTAAATATTGCATTACAAAACAGAGATACTGTTCCATCTATCTTCCTTTTTAAATGTATCCTCTAAGAATCCTCAGAATTCTTGATTCATTCATATGTAAGCATCATATGTTATATAAATAATACCTATTAATATTATTGTTTTTAAGGAAATAATACTAACAATAATAATCATCATGTGTGGCCACCTTAACTATTCCAGTCACATTTCCTGGAGGATATGAAGATACATTTCATGGGGTCCAGTGTGATTGAGTAGTGACACATCTGCTTCTCTGCTCCACATATCTCTGCATGAAGGCATCAAGCATGACATCACATGTGATGTCAAACACTACTGTTGTTTTGCCTAGAAGGAACAAGCTTTACAAATAGATAGATAGATAGTGGGGTGATGCTATGGAGCTGTCTCTCCTTGGTAATTGGAACATTATATGGTTTGAAACCCATACATCCACTCTAAGTTAAATCATACTGTTTTGATATATGAGTTAATCCATAAAGGTTTTACTATTTATTGATCATGGGTTTACTTATTCATTTTATTTTATATATCATATTTTATAACATGAGCCTATGATCACATGTAATCCAATTTATTATTTGTTTCTGTAGCGCAAGTATACAAGTGTCACCTGGATGCATTGTTCTTTTGGCATCCCCCATAACTGAAACACATGCAAGAGTAACATGCAAACTTGCTCAATCACCCACTAACTTTTACCCTGACACTCTAATACCATATGCTTCTGCATACACTCTTGCTAATGCATACATGTACTTTATGTTCACACATGCTAACATCATACACTCACACATGCTGACTCCATATACTAACACATGCTAGAGTGAGAGAATGTGTGAAGTTATGTGTAAGTATATGGTTTTGGAGTGTTGGGGTGAGTGTGTGTTACTGTATGGTGGAACTCTCCCATCATCAGGGTAGCTTGCACAGCTCCCCCCAACCTTACCATGCACTGTGCCCCATCTTTCCTATATCTCCCTCTGTGCGAGCTGCTGTGCTGCTGTTCCCCTACCACCACATGGTCACACAATATATGTTACGTGACCTGCTGGGTGCCATGGTTACTGGGAGGCTGGGTGTCATGCCTTAGTGCATCCCTGACTATATACTAAATGTAATATAATGCATTAGCACATATATTAATTTTTAAACAAAGCTGTAGCACATCCTTATGATGAACGTTCTTTCAGCCAGAGGCACAGAGTAGTAGCATTACGTTATTAATAGTATAGTACATATTTAACTAGGGCAAGGATAATGGACTTTTCCATGGGACAAATAATGTCAAGTGTGTGTCTGCATACAGTATACGTTCTTGCGTTTAGGCTTTTGAGAGGCAATGGTAACAGAACAGAGCTCCAGGATGTGACATCATATCCTGCTGTATAGTTTTATTGGGTCATATGGTCATTCAGGTCCATGTTGCAACTGATCTGTAGATTTTTCTTTTTTTAATTTAAAAACAGTTCTACTTGGGGGCATACATTAGAAGCCTTGTTAACTATTTACTTCTCAATCAAAATGATTCCTGGTGTACACAAGCCACCTGGGATTTTGGCTGCGTGCAAAGAGAGAATATAGAACAAGTTTAAAAAAAAATGTGTTTATATAATTGGGGCTGAATTGCGATAGTCGTTAAAGTTTATTATTAAAGTCGACCTGTCATTTAAATATAATTTACATTAATAACTGCTGTGCATATTTTGTGTTTACAAAATAACCTCGTGACCCACCTTACTTCCTCTTCCTTATAAATTCTGCAGTCTGTACTTTTTTAATGCATTGTAAATTTTATGAGAATCATACAGACATAATGAACAGTTTTGAATGCATCGTTCATTAAAGTGAATGTCTAATTCTGTAATAGACATAAATCACATTTTATTCATTGCAAATTGATAGTATGTATAAAAATTACACACACGTGACTTTACTACAAAAAGTCCATTCTCATAGAGTTAAACTCAAACCTACCTTGTATGGTATTTTGCCCATTAGGGTATTTCTTGGAGCCCACCCCAAGTGGAAAGATGAGTCCAGACAGTAATCTCTTTGCTCTCTTGTACCTAGAGGGGTATCAGCTGTACCTCATTGACAAGGCCCATGAAGGCCGAAAAGTACGTCTGGGGTTTTCAGTTCCCTCACGCAGAGGAAATCGGCCTCACATTTCGGTTCTGGACTGCCCTTATGGCAGGATCAGACTGAAATATCGATGGAGATTTTTCCTCTGTAGTAGCATAAAATTTGAGATACTCCTGTCTGTCCTCAGTGTGTTAATCTCAAACCTTTTTCTGTATGGTATAGACTTTATTTTCTGTATGGTATAGACTTTATTTTCTGTATGGTATAACTTTATTTTCTCCTAGGTTTGAAATTAATATAATCTGGATGGTTTAAAAGACCGAGCATAACATAACAATCTTGTCATAGGATTGTGTAGTTATAACTCCCTCTTCAACCATGTTAAATACAAGAGATTCAATATAATAATTCAAGTGATAAGCATACCTGGGAACTCTCCGGGTATGGCCGGAGATTGCTGGGTGAAGCACCCGAATACTCCGGATCCACGGACATGCCCCGCTCCCCATCCATTTCCCTTTAAATGGGGGTGTTTTCTACTGCCATCAGCAGAAACGCCCCTGACGTCAGTGGGAACTCCCCCGACGTCAGGGGGAACTCCCCCAATGTCAGCGGGACCTCCCACTGACATCAGTGGGGACTCCCACCGACGTCACGGGACCGCCCACTGACGTCAGTGGGCAGGCCTGGCCACGTCCCGCAAGGGAAGGCTCCGGGGAGCCAGAGCCCAGAAGTTCCCAGGTATAATAATAAGTACAATTGCTTTTAAGAAGAAAGACTTAGCTAAAGTTATTAGTTTTTATACTGTGTAATTAACAGAATTGCAGAAAATGAGTACTAGCTCCCTTAACTAATTTAATATTGTTTTTAAACATTAATATAACCTTGTGTTTAATACTCCTATTTTAGGACACTTAGTTGGATGCATTATATACAAAGGTACAAAATAACATGACTTTCTGCAAAGTTTTCCTGCAACTTCAGTATAAATTAATTACACGCATTATACATGGGTGCATAATATACCTTTGTGAAAAGAGCATTAGGACATGTCGTAGGTGACAATGTGAAGGAATCTACTAGCACATTGCAGTAGTTGTCATATTGGCTGCCTATATAACGCTCAATGTTGATATGGCACAAATGTTACACTAACACCGTTACACAGACTAAGACAAATTTCTATTTAGCTGTTGTACGCAGCCTCACTAGCAAAAAAAAAAATCCAGAGCATCTTGACATGTCTCATGGTAATTCTTGTTCCCTTCCTAATATGATTAAGATCCAATGAATTATCGAAAGACTCAACAAGCTTGCTATTCCTCACCAAAGTGCTTGCTAATTGCTTTGCATCATCCTTAGACACGCACATTAGTGGTCAGCAATCATATGTGGGGAGTGCCTATAGGGGGACAGGGACAAAAGTAGGGGACAATTATAAAACACTATATATATATATATATATATATATATATATATATATACAAATCCAAACCTCCTAAAAAATCTAATTTCCCCTTTTTTTAAAAAAACCATAATGCCCACTGTCCAGTTTAATAATACAATCTATTTCTTATGGCACACTTGTGTTTTAATAGATCAGACATAATTACTCTTGAAAAACTTGGCTTTGCTGTTTCTAATACTTGTGCCAAATCAGTTGACCCACTGAGTGCAAGAAGTATTTCTGCAGCCAGTGAACCATAATTCTCAGAATGCTTTGCCAGTATTCTTAAATAATAGTAAAGTGGTTGCTCAAATCTGATAACTAAAGGGTTAAGATCCAAGCTTAAATAATAAGTAAGTGAATAATAATAAGTAAACAAAAAAGGCATTTATCATAACCCAAGTTTGTTGGGTTCCAAATGGATGTGTCATCCATTTGTTGGTTTCATTATTAGGAATTGATTCATATTTTATCTTATGATACTGCACACCTGGTACTGCTTTATGCACAAAAATAGAAATATGCACAAAAACAGAAATATAGGCAACAAAAATTAGTATTACTGATGTATTTCTCTAAGTATTGAAGATATTTGCACTCCCAAAGGTGTTTTCCCCTTTTTCAGGGTCCATTAAACCAGACATTACCGCTCTGACATCTGTCATAGTTATTCCAGTAATGATGGTAGCATAAATTGTAAACTATTTGCACAAAACATAAAATCTGTGTATTACCAATCAGGTTAAAACGTACTTTTATTTTCAAAACACAGAGGAAGGATTATCAGTCTACGCATTTTGCAAACATTTCATGTTTTCATACTAACTTTGTATGAACGTCATTTGTAGATGGACTGATTCTTCTGCTGTACAGGAAAAAGATCTTTATAATGATTATACCACCCCATGCATTGTCAAATCAGTGAAGTTTTTTGCAATATGCAGGACCAGTTTAGCACCTGTTTCATGATAAACTTGACATGGTTGGTCTTTTATAATGAATAGCAAATTCAAAAATGAACCACTCTTTTCAACAATGGAGTTGACTTTGCTTTCGAAGGTCAACTCCATTGTTGGCCCAATAACAATCCATAGAAGTTGCACAATTGTATGCAAAACTGATTTTCAGATTTTCTTTTTCTAAATGGCATTTGACAAATTGTAATGTAATACGCATCATGTGTATTAAACCTCAGCAGTGAATTGAACAATTAGCTGTGTGTTGATGATTTATAATTGAATTTGCAGTGTTTCAGGTTATAATGACTAACAATAAAATACACTAACCACTTGATCTGCTATATTTCTACTGCAACACAGGGTTTTATTCACTGAACTTTGAGTAGTTGGGTTTATTATATCAATTAACCAGTTTCTCTGATTCGTGTTATTAAGGCTGATAAGATTGTAAGAACATTTTGATATTTGGACTCCAAAACAGAAGTTTAAATATATTGACAGGTCGTTTAATCCTACAGATTATTTTTAATTATAATTAGGACATGTTACTCCCCACATCATATTTACAACTACAGAGCCGTGTGAGCAAAATACTGTATAAAGTTTCAGTTGAGGTGGATTAAGTAGCAGAAAATGTATTCCAAACAAGTAAAAATATGATTTTTTTGCCTAAATTCGCATATATTCCTTCATTTTACCCTTTTTACTGGTAATACGATTAAACAAAATCCCATTACATTGTATCTTAACCATTCCCTTTCTAAATTACTTATTATGTGGACAACAGCGCCACCAACTGGTCATAGATGTTAAAGACAAGATAACTTTTCCCACATTTATACTGTCTGTTCCTGTAGTGCAAATTATCACAGTTTAAACAATAGGCATATCACAGTCGCTCTAAACTATAAAAAATAATCTAATTTAATTGAAAATATTTTTTGTTTAGAGATGTGAATGTGAGATTTAAACCATTTAGAAATGTTATTTCTGTTGCCTTAATTTATTGTTCATCAATATTTATTTTCTGTTGTTTGTTAATAAGCAATACAATGAAGTCTGCATATATCGGTGGTGCAGTTATGTAAAGAACTAACAAACGAGTCTGTGTTAATCTTTTAATCTTCATTTAATTAGAACAGTCCTAGATTAACCTCAAACTTCATCTTGACCTGACAGTACTGTTTTATGTCTTTACATAGAAAGAAACCATGAATAACTATTTTTCATTTTGTCACTAAGTAGAAGTTTTTAGGATTTTTTTACATCTTGAATTAGTAACTTGCATTTTTTTCTTTGTTGAATGTGCTCCATAATGGCTCACATAAATCAAGTGTAAATCCACTGATATACTATAATAAATTGCATGTCCTTAAAAGCATAGAAAAAATACCAACTGAACACTTTTATATCTATCTATCTATCTATCTATCTATCTATCTATCTATCTATCTATCTATCTATCTATCTATATATACATACATATATATATATATATATATATATATATATATATATATATATACGGTATATGCTGCTCTTAGTAAATAATGTGTTACAAAGAAAGGATGAAGCAATGGTATATTTTTAAGGTTATATTACATCTATGATACTAAAATGAACACTGTAGATCGCAGCATTAGAACTATCATTTTTAGTAGTGTTAGGAGCCCAAACCATTCCCTGAAATAACCCTGGCTGAAATATTGGAGAATGTACTGCATCCATATGTTGTCACAGATTATTATTAAATCATAATATACATAATTTACAGTATGATAACCAGAAAATGAGATATATGTGCTGGTGGTCCTTTTTTGGATGACCCAGAATAATGAATGGGTATTGTGTACCTTGACTTTGGAAAGGAATAGCAATAAGTAAAGGAAATGTTAAGTTCAGTCTGTTTGGGGCTGTTGTTAATATAAAGGATCAATGTCCTCTATAAATATTTGACAGGATGGGGTGCACTTTTATTTCAGTTACATGCATTTGCAATGTATAGCGAGAAGTTAGTAATCTTAGGATAAAATACCACAAAAATCAATGTAAGGTTATGCATTTGTAACATAAAATTAAGAACACGTCCTATAAAAAAGAGTAGTGAATAATTGTCTAATCATGTTTTAGGAAAGCTTGTTGACAATAAGTTTTAAACTGTTATTTAATAGACTGGTGAATTTGGATTTGCCAAAATTTGTCAAATTCGGTAATTCGTATGAAGCCACGAAAATGAGACCAGCCCCCCCACGAAGTGGACGAAAATGAAATGAAAGGCTCAGAATTTTTGTCCAAAATTCACAGGCCCTTTTTCTCAAACTCTCCCTCACTCTCTCACACTCTTGTTTACTCTCTGACGCTCTCTAAATGTTTCCCTACCTTCTCTGTCAACCGCTTTTCTTGTTCTTCATCTTCCGTCTTCTCTCGTTCATCTTCTCTCTTTTATCTTCTATCTTCAGTCACATCTCCATGGACATAATCACCATAATAGTGGTGCTTCTGGTGTTGTCCTCTCCCCTGATCCTGCAGTCAAAGGAGAGGATGCCACAGAAAGCACAGCAATTTTGGAGAAAGTTCCCTTAGGGCAAATGGTGAAGCTTCCAGAGCATAGAAAGAAAACCTTCAAAACACCAATAGGCATGATTAAAAATATGCTGATGAATGGTCTTCCGTGCTAAAAATGAGCCCATCTCTTTCTTAAAAGCATTTACCTTATTTGTGCTCACCATCTCCTTAGGTAAGTCAGAGCTTTATTTCCTTCAGTGCAAAAGGTATCTTCCACTGATTAAGACACAACCATTGCTCATCGAATTATAGATGATGACCTTTTGTAATTTGTTCAGGCATGGGATGAACAGCACTGCTCATAATGCTTGGTATTGATCTTTTATATAAAGTTATGAGATGGTCTCTGAGGCTCCTTTTTACTGGATAAGTAAATTTATTTTGGCCAGGCACTCATCACAATTCAGTCATTTCATTCCCTAAATTTAGTAACCCTTTTTGTATTCTCCAATTTCAAAATTTCTTTCGTATGGATTGGTTCCCAAACATGTACTACATACATATATAACATTTGTTTCTGTATACTCAAAATAACATTTATGGCCTTGCATCAATTATGCATGACAATATTTTGTTTGCTTTTGTAACTGCTACTTGGCATTTCATGCAATCATGGAGTCATCTGACAATTTATTCTTTCATAAACCCATGCTGATTTAAGATAATAACTTTTTTTACTTAACGTATAAATTAAAATTAAGAGGTCTAGAATTTACCTAAGAACCCATCTTTATTTCTTGGGACATGTCTATGAAAAAAGACAAGGTACGGGAGGTTATGTGTTCTGTATTAATATAATAATTACCATTATCATTATTATTAGGAAAATGTGGACACCCTTATAATTCAGATAAGGATTGCATCATATGTATACTTTGGGTTTGAGTTCCTTCATGGTGGATTACATTGGATCCAGCACTATTCCATTCTTGATTCGAACTGACCACAAACTATGTTTCGAGATCAAAATAATTAAGATGCTTGTACAGATTAGTGTCAGTAAACATCTATTTCTTCGCCTTACTCATAATTGTTCATTCTTTTTTATATTTAGGACACACATTTCTGTGGTTTCGTAGATAACCTTACAGAATATGCAACAAAAAGCATACTGGCAGCACCTGTAATGAACGGGAAGGACATAGTGGCTGTGATAATGGCTGTTAATAAGGTCAATGGCACTACCTTCAGCAAATATGATGAAGAGGTAAGACACGCTATGGTAATCTGTAATTGGCAGAAAGGAAGGTAAGAAAAAGGTTAATTAATTTAAAACATTTTATTTAAAAGAGAAAAAAATAGAGGAGTAGAGTAAAGCCACTTAGAACCTGGCAGGAAGAGCTATAGATGACATAAAAATTGTTCAGTTCATATGGATTCTCCATTTAATGGGATACCTTAGGTTCTAATGAAGCCAATTCAGTAGATAATGGAGATCCCTACATGGAAAATAAGCTGTTATGGTCTCCATAATTGCTGTGTCCTTTTCTTACCTTGTATTATTGGTCGGGCATCTTTTTTTCTCGCTGTTATGTGCATATGATATAAAAAACAACCTGGGGATACTTTAGTAATCATGATGTATATTTGTATGAACCATTCCATTAAAACAAAGACATCATTTCAGCAAATATTTTTTATGTTAACATAGGCCAATGGGCCAAACAAACAAGACCAACGGTGGTCTGACCAAATGCCAGATTCAACTGTATTAAGATAGCCCCTCTTCCAACGTGTTTTGATAGCTAGGATGTGCCATGGAATACCAGTAGATTGCTACACTAGTCTCTAACATGCTAATTATATCAGATCTTTATTTTGATAGCTTGCCTAAGTGAATTTTTGGTCACTATGATAGAAATTTGGATTTATGACACCAGTGCACGTGACTGTATGTAGGTAGACTTGCTTTTTGTTGGACTTAAATGTGTTAATATACCACAGGTTAAACTTAAGAATTAAATGATATTAGTTGTTAACTTAAAATAATATTAGCAGGTATATTATTTTTTGTTTTTCAGATGTTCCTTAAGTACCTCAATTTTGCCAATCTGATACTCAAGGTATTTCATCTGTCCTATCTTCACAACTGTGAAACCAGAAGGGGTCAGGTAATGATCAGGAACATTTTTCTGTTTTGGTTAAATGTACTGTAATGTGCTCAAGTAGACTTTTGAGAATGTGTTATCAAAACTGTTATGAAATGTTGTTAATGTTTTATTGAATATATTGATTAGAGTCCCTCATAGTAGACAGAGGTGTGGTAACTACCTAAAATTCTATCTTGAAGAACTGGCATACAGTCAGAACAATAGGACAAAATACCAATATTAGGGAACTGTTCATTGAAATGGGTCTACAAGGATATAAACATACAAAATCAATGTTACATTCCCCATGAAGCATAATGATTATGTACAAAGCGAGAATTGGCTGTTACGTCGAGCTCTGCCAGGGTACACAAATATGTAAGAATTAATTTTCCACAAAATCTAACTGAAGTTCACCAGTAGGAAGAGTGACAACAGTCAGTCAGAAAATCAAATATTAACCTAAAAGACAAGATTTTGTATTTTTAGAATTGTCTGACTGCGACATCACAGTTGTGTTAAACTATTTTTTTTGTCTTGTTTAGATACTTCTATGGTCAGCCAACAAGGTCTTTGAAGAACTTACAGACATCGAGAGACAGTTTCACAAAGCTCTTTACACAGTCCGCGCCTTTCTTAACTGTGACAGATACTCTGTGGGACTTCTAGACATGACAAAGACAAAGGTTGTTTCCTAAAATATGTAATGTCCCTTTTAAGAGTGTCTTTGGTACATGCATGTGTAGTGTTCTAGCTTTGCAGTCATGGCCACATTGCCTGGTTAATTTCCCTATCCCTATACTTTTTCACAGTATGCCTCTCACCTCCTCATTATGATTAGTTTGTCATTGTGTTTAAATTTATCAGACAATCGGAATGTGTGGATGAATCATTTGCTGGGGATAAATCATTGTTAAAATAAATGTGATGCCTTTATGTTAAAAGTGCTGGTATGTTCTCTGTAAGTTGTGGTCGCTAAACTGGGAGTAACCTCAATGATTTACAAAGAACCAACCCCAATGCGCTTAGACTGTATGTAGAGGTGAGCTGGCCATGTACACGTCATAATTATTCAACACATTTCACGTTGGCTATGTACTATGCAGTTCCACCCTTGGCTAGGAGAAACTTACCAGATTGGAATGTTCAAAATGTCTTCAGACACCCAGTTTTTAATGACTAAACCTGTCTATGATGAATTCAAGGTTTATTCTTAATATTTACCACGATAATTACGTTTAAATATATAAAGGATATATTGATGACAATACATTTTAAAATGTATTTTATCAATATATGTTCTATGGTTTCTCTGTTGCAGGAATTTTTTGATCAATGGCCAGTTCTTATGGGTGAAGTTCCGCCATATTCAGGACCGAAGACCCCGGATGGCAGAGTATGTAACTGAGGATGAGGGTATTTCTTGTAGTAAGGCACTTACTTGTGTGTTACGCTTATGTTTAACTATGAAAAATAATATTTTACAGAGGGGGTGGGGATGTAGAATACATATTTTATCAGTTCTTGCACCAGTGGCTAAAATCCACTAAGCCATAGTAACAGATATTAAAATACAGCGTCACTCAATAGATATTCTATGCACTAGATTTTCTTAAAAGAACATAATTTTTTCTTAAAGTGATGTGCATATGATAGAATAACAACAAATTATTAGTTATCAGTTATGGTATTAATGATATATAGGGGCTACTTCAATTAACTGCATTAGAAGAAATGATGTTCATGCATAAATGTGCCCCATTATAAAAAGGCCAATTGTGTCTGGGGATAGCTATATGTTAATGAACCCCTTTATTGCCATAATGCATTGCAGTGATAATATAATTTAACCTTTCCTAGGAAATATCCTTTTATAAAGTGATTGACTATATTTTACACGGAAAAGAAGAAATTAAAGTTATACCGTAAGTTGAATTAAAAATACATGTTCATAACACATTTTCTTTAAAATATTCATTACCGTTATCTATTTTCCTATTTGAAATTCTGAACAGCCACAGTTTACAGTGGAATTATATAATTTATTATTTGTATGCATATGCTGTACAAAGCATGTATAAATTAGATGATATCTGAATTACTGGGAGAGTTCACAAAACAAAGGCAACTCAAATGACTCAAGCCAAAACTCACTCAACACAACTTGATAAAGCCAACTCAAGCGGCAAATTATCTATTCACAAAAGCCGTATTACTGTTAAGAATGAGTTCCAAGTTGGACACTATGAATCCTTGACTGCAAATGAGACGGTCAAGGAAGTCCAAGGCTGAGTTAAGCTAGGCATATTTTTGTCACCTTGCCTCCTCTTAAGGAGTCAAGTTTGTTGTGCTCAGTAAAACACGGTTTCAATATGACCTCCAATTCAGCTACCAACCCGACCCTTCGTCAACATTGTGTGACTAGACTTGTTGCTACGCTTTCCATACCAGCTTGCTGTCAGTTGAAAGCAACATTTACATAATTCAAGTTAATTTGAACTGTGGTGGAATTGAGAGTCCCATTAACTTTAGTAAATAGAGTAGTAACTCATCAGTCAGCTCAGTTAAATTGTCTTGCCAACTGGCTTAGGGTATTTGACTGTCAATTCTAACAACTCAACACAACTCATTACTTTGTGAATAGACCCCAGATTGTTTACATAGATTACTGTGTATATGTATAACATAATAACTGAGCCATGAATGTATATCCTTGCAGTGATGTGTGTAACAATAGTTCTTATAGGACACAAAAAACATGATTTCCTGAGAAATAATTAAAAAAAATGGTGTCAAAAGATTTAAATATATCTTCTGTAAATCTTTCTTTTCTTCCAGGAACCCACCAGCTGATCATTGGGCTCTTATAAGCAAACTGCCCACATATGTTGCTGAAAATGGTCTTGTAAGTATTATAAAGGTTAACGCAAACCTTGAAGCTATTTTTTTGAAATTCTGATCCAAATAAAATGAGTTCTAAGCATTAATGTATTTAGAATTGTCACTGCCAATAGCCTTACCAACAACAGAGACCAGCACACCCACATGGTCTTCCTCTGCTGCTTCTGTCCTTCCATAATGTAAATGGCCTTGTTACAAGGAAGATATTTCCTGGTTTTGCAACTCTATTCATATTCCCTGCTAGGTCTCAGTTATGAATTAAACTTTTCATATATTTTACTGTTACAGATTGTATCTTTTAATGATCAGGCACCTATCCTCTTATTTCCATTGTTTTCCAGCCTGTCTATACATTTTGTATATATCACATTTTTGGAGGTGGTACTTTATCAACAAATCATGTTCTCTTTTTTTTCAGATTTGTAATATCATGAACACACCAGCTGATGAATATTTTGAGTTCCAGGTAGACCATTAATCATCAGCATCCAATTTAGTGATATTGGGATAAAATTCAAAAACGACATTGTCATTCTGCCTTTAGGAGTACAACCTTGCAGCAATACATATGAATACGTTTTGCATTCTACAATTTAGTTAAGTAGCACAAAGGGTACAAATCTGACAACTTAGACACAGTTTTACATTTTTTGTTCCACCTATAATGTTTACAGACAACATCTAGTAATCTTTGCCAACACCACTTGGCACTTTCTTCCTTAGATTGAGTTTTTGTTTATAATAGATATACAGCACTATTAGTAAAATATAGACCTTAATCACAATGAAATCCTGTCATCTCATTGTATTTGTATCTCATTAAAGTAAACCTTTTCTGTTACATGGGTAAGGCTAATAAACTGTATACCACAAGCAACTTTCTAAAAGTATGATCTTATTTCTATCCAGAAAGGTCCTGTTGATGAATCTGGTTGGATGATTAAAAATGTTCTTTCCATGCCCATTGTTAACAAGAAAGAAGAAATTGTTGGTGTCGCTACGTTTTACAACAGAAAGGATGGAAAGCCCTTTGATGAAATGGATGAAGTACTAATGGAAGTAAGTACATACGTGCACACCTACTGGAAAAAAGGCAGAACTCCCCTTATGTAAGATGTGACCATAGGGGCCTTCACAAGCCTAGAGGAGCCAATGGTAGACAATATTTCAAAATACAAATTGTCAAGTTAGTATTTCATCAAAATTGCCTGCTAAACTTAGTGGTGTCCCTAGCTGGAAGCCTAATCCCTTCTGTGGTAAAAATGTATATTATTAACCCTTTATGAACTCAGCTACTTGTATGTGTGCTCTGTAAAAATTGCGAGTGGCTTAACATTGAAGAAAAAAGACTGGAGCTCAGGAAAAGTACTGACTATAAAACAATTACCTCTATAACCATACAGTTACCCATGTGAATACGTTATTTAACCCCTTAAGGACAATGGGCGGTCCCTAAACCCATTGAAAACAATGCATTGTCATCAAGGGGTTAAGATACAAAAAAAAAACAGGTAATACGTCTCTAGATTTGACTGTTTATATATTAGTTGTACAACTAAAATCTGATGTTTTTCACTTACATCAGAGCTGAAAGACAGACCATTTTTCACATTAATGTCCTGTGTGTTTGTCCTCCAGTCTTTAACACAGTTCCTTGGCTGGTCCGTCCTAAATACTGACACCTATGACAAAATGAACAAACTGGAAAACAGGAAGGATATTTACCAAGACATGGTCAACTATCACGTGAAATGTTCAAATGACGAACTGCAGATAATTCTGGTACGCAGGCTATTTTTTGTAGTAGTAATAGTCGGAAAATATATAGGATATACTTTATATCCCTTTGACATATTGTGTGATGAAAAAATTAACAAAAATAAACATCTGATCTTACTGGAATATGGCATGGAAAAACAAGAAGTCTATAGATGCTAAAATATGTGCATCTACAGCAATTTCCAGCTCAGGTCTGAGCTAATCTTCTATATTTTTAGCAACTAAGAGATTTCCTGGCTAATCTGAATCAGCACAAACAAATACACATGGAAAATTATTGCAACTGAGTTGGTAGTAAATTTCCACCAAGTTCAGTCACACATGGTTTTATTCTGCCAACTATTGATATAGGAATATATCATATGCCTAGTTAGGAAACAACATATGTTAGCTATGACTCCATAGTCATCTGATGCGGTGGATAAAACTAAAACCACCACCCCACAACAGACAGATCAGTTTTGAATTGTATACTACTTGATGCTGATATAAAACCATTTTTAATTCCAGAAAACAAAGGAATTATTAAATAAAACGCCAGAAGAATGTGAAGAGGATGAATTATATGAAATATTGGTAGGTCATTTATGCATATTAAGCACAATTAAAATTCTTATAGTTTGGGGAAAATAGCCAGTCTTAAGTATAAGACACTTGGGAAGGTTTTGTGGGTTTATACAGAACCAGATTTTGCCATTGTCCACAGTATAGTTGCAAGGATGTGCAATGGAATAGGCAATTAGGAGAACTGTGAGCTAATTAGATTTTACACACCCTGTACAGAATTTGCAAAAAGGTATTACCCTCCCAAAACCAACAGTCAGGGCAGCCACTCATACATACTAACACACTTGTGTATATGGCACACTTAAAAACATGTGCCTATCAGGCTGCCACTACATGTGTGAGTCTAGAATCACTGACTCGTAGGGGCAGGATTTTGGAGGGGACACCTCAATTGATTGACAGACAAAAACGTCAGTCCATATTTATACCCAGTCACAACGAGACTAACACAGGAGGAGACCCCAGACAGGTTGACTCCAAAGTTAGTCAGTCCATCCAGTCCCAATTGGTTCCCTAGGCCGACTGCGCCATCTCCCAAGACCTCAATCTGCCGTCGTGGAGTGATGCAGCCTGCATCCCGTCCCTGATGTTCCTGCTTCCGTGGGGGAGATGGGCCGGCTGAGTCAATTCCGATGTACCAATGGAGAGCTCAGAGTCTGAGGATGCTATGTTCCAAAAAGCAATAGTCCATGCGGTAGCTAGGCCAGAGTTACATAATCGCGGCTGGGTAAACTCCTTCCTAAAGATGGGTAATAAAACTAGAGTTCCTAAATTTTTCTGGCCATGTAGGGCCCCCATAGCCTCCTAGTTCACGGGAGTCTGTTTAGGGCAGACCAGATGGGGTTTTCCTGTCGCCCTGTGCCCCCAATGAGCACAGGGTGACTTAGACATAGGAGGGGGCTTGCCAGGCAGACAAGGAGACTCCGCAGGAATCCATCAGTGACCCCCTCCCAAACAGAGTAGGTAAATCACATTTGAGGAAAATATGAATGGAAGAACCAATTGTGTTTTAAGTGTTACATCTGGTAGAGTAGGAAGAAAATGACCTAAATAAAGCTACATTAAAGCCGTATAAGCTTGAGTGGAAACTATGTCAGAACAAGCCTCACTCCATTGTCCATGAAGCCCCTTAGACCACTGAGGCCCTAAGCAACTGCTTAATCTTCTTACATGAAACACTGATTGTATCTGACCTGTTCAGTTGGTGAAGGTAAAATGCCATGCTATCTTCACAATGGAAGTGCACTGGCACTGACAAACTAAGGTCTACAGACACATTAGGTAAAAAGGGCCCTGCTCGCAAGCTTAGAATATTTCGAAAAAAAAATGCATTTTCAATACTTATCCTTAATGGCCAATGGTAACCAATATAATTAATGCATGTAATAAATAGAACAGTCAAGATTAATTCTAATCTGTCTAATCTGTTACATACAACAATGGAAATAATTTGTTACTGTAGTCCTCAAATGTCCAACTTCTACTCTTATTGTTACCTTTAATATTTACAGCAAGAAGAGCTCCCAGATCCAGGGGCAGCCGAAATTTATGAATTTCACTTCAGCGATTTGCCTCAGACAGAACTGTTTTTGGTGAAATGTGCTATCCAGATGTACTATGAGCTGGAAGTGGTGGACAAGTTCCATATACCACAAGAGGTACAGATATGTTAAGTGTTTTGGCCGTGATTGTGGATGCAACAAGCCTAGAAGCCTAAGAAACCTTGTCTATCCATTAAAAAACTACTGTACCAAAAATCCTTGTTCTTCTTGCAAATTTCCATCAAGATAATAGAACCCTATTTCACAGGCTGCATAATATAAATTATTGTTTAATCTATCATGGTTTATTTAACATCATTTCCTTGTTTGCACATGTATAAAGGTATTAGTCCGCTTCATTTTCTCTCTGAGCAAAGGATACCGAAAAATTACTTACCACAACTGGCGGCATGGCTTTAATGTAGGACAGACAATGTTCACACTTCTCATGGTAAGAGTGCAATGCACATATGTATTTAGATTCATTATTGCTGTTAAATGCATTGGGGGGCATAAACATGGAATGTTACATTTACACACTATTGTCAGCTAAAGGACTTTATTGTCACTGATACCTAAGCTTTAGCAACTGGGTGAAACTCTTCAAACTTGGGGAAATTCGGGCCCAGCAGAACTTTATAGTTCACAGTGAGTTCCTTCCTTGTTCCACTGGCTATTTAATGGACTTCGTGTACAATGTTATATGTCTATAACACTTTAAAAATGCAACCACAGTAATCACAGTTCAGAAAAGATTAATAATTTTTATAACCATATAAAACTATAATAGAATACCATGTGTTTGTGAAAAGATAGGCTATAAGTCATTGTTAGGACCTCCACTGTGTGTTAGTTGTCTCATTTGCCAAGGTAATATATGAGGATATTTGTGAGTCTTCTTGGTCTTAGCACTTTAAAATCCTTGACTGAGTTATATTGTGTTTGTATTTTCCAGACTGGTAAACTGAAAAGGTATTATACAGATCTGGAAGCCATGGCTATGGTGACTGCAGCATTTTGCCATGATATTGACCACAGAGGAACCAATAACTTATACCAAATGAAGTAAGCGTATCTTCTTATATAGCGGTATAGAGGGTGCAGTGAGCAAACTATATTATGTCCCCTCACCTGCAGAGGATACATAACTCTGCCTTCTCATGAACAAAAAAAGCCAGTAGCCATGTTTCTGGAGGATCTGTTTATCCTTTTTTATATACAGGTCAGGACACCCATTAGCAAGACTCCATGGATCTTCGATCTTGGAAAGGCATCATTTGGAATTTAGCAAGACGCTCCTCAAAGATGAGGTATTGTACCCTTATTATATGCCTTTAGCATGGCTTATAGCGAGCTGTATACGGCTGTATAATGAGGGGAATTCGCCACTTTTTTTAAAGGCCAGAAAATCACTGTGTGGGTTGACATGCTAGCTTTCTAACAATTATACAAATATTGTACACGGGGAAGCTATTGTTTAATATTTGTTGGAAAATATTAATGGTCCCATTAATAGAAAATTAGGTATAGCTAATGTGATTGGAAGAATTAAATACTTTAGTTACAGACTAGTAGACGTGACTAGGCTTTCATAAATGCAGCACGGTACATTGTTACCCATCAGATACTCAGTTCACGGAAAATCCTCTTTTTTGAATGCTTAACCTTTTTTTCTATTGGTCTTTTTTTCACAGTCAATAAACATCTATCAGAATCTCAACAGAAGGCAATATGATCATGCAATCCATATGATGGACATTGCAATCATTGCAACAGACTTAGCTTTGTACTTCAAGTAAGTCATTGGCCTCCAGCAATTTTGTAACAGTCAGCCTAACTATAATTGTGCACCGGACGTTTTTGTGTATTCAGTGATGTTTCTTTTCCTTTATTTAGTTTCTAACGTTACTTTAGTGCTTTCGAATAACTATAAATTGCTAAAGTGAGGAATACGTTGAGAAGCTGTATGGCTTTTAATTGAAAAGCCACTTAATCTTTAGTTGTTACACTGAGCTATTGTATCGATTTTTTTTTCCGACATTTTAATAAATCACTCCTATGGAATAACATATGCTTGGAGGGATTTTGTAACGTGAAATTCAACAAATTATGTGTGAAATTGTTACTAAAATGGTTCACGTTTAAAAGCTTGGGAATGTAATCTGTAGTCACACCAATTCATTAAGCATGTCAATTGCTTTTTTCTAAATGCCATCACTACTACAACTCCTAGAATTACAATTCAAGAAAAGACAGAAGGTTGTGGGGCTATCATCTTCAGGACAGAGTCATACCTGAGTGTTCAAATAACTTGAATAATCGAGAAGATAAGAAATCTGCAGTACAAATGCAATCACCAAAGCTTTACATTTTTCAAAATGAACCCTCCTGCAGTTCTTACCATATTGAGTTGCACAAATCAGAGGGAACCACTTAGGGGTTATCATAGTAAAATATTACATATTTTGATTAGAGTGATACTGCAATTGTAGACTACCAGTAGCATTAACCCCTTAAGGACAATGGGCGTTCCCTAAACCCATTGAAAACAATGCATTTTGAGCCCGTACATGTACAGGCTTTGTCATTAAGGGGTTAATAACAATAGAATTGGCATATGTTGTTTGAAATTATTTGGTATTGCAGTATTGGAGTATTTTTTATCATTTCTGACAATCACATGTATTTATAATAGTATGTATTTACTAATGTTTGTTTAGGCTAAAACCTTAAAAGGTAAAATCTTATCTATGCTTTCACTGTGTCAAATATTTGCTTTGGTTTATTAGGATGGGATTTTCATAAAAACAATTATAGAATAATTTTATTTCTAGACAAGCACCATTGAAGCAAATGAAATGTTCTTCTACCACTGCCTAATGTTTAACATTTTCCATCAAAAGCAAATATGTCTACAGTGTCCCTGTTCATACATACCTGACTGGTGTCCTCAAGCAGAACCTTGATTTGAACTTTGTAATTGCTGTTACTTGATTCTAGTTTCTTCTCTATTGCCCAGGAAGAGAGCCATGTTTCAGAAGATAGTAGACCAGTCGAAAACATACGAGAATGAGAAAGCGTGGACAGAATACATGATGCTGGAGCAGACACGCAAAGAAATAGTCATGTAAGTTCTGTAAGGTTCTTCTTAGCATCAGGAATCCCGGGCAGTTGCCTGGGGCACCTGAATCATGGAGATACCAGTGGTATATACTTTCTACAGGTTTTAAGTGGCGGTAGGTGCTGGACTACTCTAATAGGAGTGGATGGCTCTATTGGGATGTTATCTAAAATGGAAAAAATGAAGGGGCACCTTAATTCTTGCCTGGGAGCAACTTGGCCCTATGCTCATCCGTCACTGGTCTTAAGACATCCTAATCAATAATAACAATCTCCCATTTAAACAAAAAGTGCTATCATTTTTAATAATATAATAAAACCTCCGCTATGGAAGTAACATGTATGTTAGCCATATCTTCTTCTTCGCATATGGTGCATATGATTGTTAGAAAAGTTAATTGCATCTTTCTTAATTGAACACAATAACTACAAATATATAACTGAAAAAACATAGAATTTGATGGCAGATAAAAACCATTTGACCTATCTTTTATATTTTTTTCTGCTTTAGAGACTCAAACCTCACTGATCAAATTAATGTGGTTGGATTGGTGTCATTTGTTGAAAGATGCTTGTCATTTCATGAATTATGTCTGATTTCCTAATATAATATTGGTAGGAATCTCCATTGCATCCAGTGAATGGAACGACTAGCTTTCCTCTACACATCATTAAAACACAGAAGCTATAAACTGGAGAGCATTGAATATGCCAATTTCCAGCACAACCGCTGGCTTGAGCACCTATAAACCATGCTGGTATTTTATTATTGTTCCATGCAATCTATATGATGGATTACATCTAATCAGACTATCAATTATTCTTTGCAGGGCGATGATGATGACAGCATGTGATCTGTCAGCTATTGCCAAACCCTGGGAAATACAAAGCAAGGTATACATACAATTCAATAATGGAAGCAGGAAGTTATTATATGATGAAATAAACCCAGTAAACAGTTACATATAATCTTTATAAAATATGGTTTGCTAAGCATTGATAACTCATCTGTAAAAGAATATTTCATTAGAACGCCTATAATAGAGCAAGGCTACTTTCTTCACTATTGAAGAGAAAAAGCAATAAAAATCTGTATTTTAAACATTAATTTCTAGTTCTACCCTTTTTAAGCAACTTCTCTCCTATGGTGGCACCCTTTATAGATGCAAAAGGACTTCAGGACTAGAATCTGGTTGTAAATCTACCAAGAATATCCCATCTTGCATATTTTAAATTCCCCCCAATGTTTTTTATTAGCATAAAATAGTTATTTGTATATTAGAGCTAGGTCAGTTTTATATCAGTTTTACTGCATTAACATTAGGGGGAAATAATATAAGAATTTATGATTGCAGGTCGCTCTGTTGGTTGCTGCAGAATTTTGGGAGCAAGGTGACCTGGAAAGGACTGTATTGCAGCAAAATCCAATTGTAAGTAAATAATGACATTAAATTGAATACGAAATATTTTCTGTTCACTCAATATGTTTTAGTCCCTTAAAAGCTTTGATCATCAGAGAGCTCAATTAGTTCATCAAAACCTGGTGTTTCACCAGGCAGCATCTTAATGTATTGATTCCAATTAGGAAAGGTACATGGGGTTCTTCTGCCAGAGCGACTGTGAATGCTAGGATCAAACGCCCATACACATTGTAAACAAAGACAAACCTAGTTTGGTACATTTTCCATGAAGTGCATAGTTTTTATGAAGTAAATAAACCGTTCTTATTTTTTGCTGACCATGTCTCATTTTATTTCATGGTTTGTAGCCGATGATGGACAGGAACAAGGCAGAAGAACTCCCAAAGCTTCAATGTGGTTTTATTGATTTTGTCTGCACATTTGTATATAAGGTATGCAAATCCTAATTATTGTTTACTTGCCAACTTTGCCATTAACATGATGGTTCACTTTGACCATGTCATCTTCTGTCCCTGACTCATCAAGATAGAAGGTCCTCTACAAGACTGACTTTTATAATAATGGGGATTTGTCCAAGCCCTAGTCCTACCTGCTGCAGGTCACTGCAGCCACTGGCACAGATCTCTTCAACTAAAGAACTTTGCATCACCTGATACCAGTCATCATATCTCAGGTCTGCAACATTAGGTGGTGTGCAGACAGTTGGATGTACCAACAGCTGTACCAACCTCAATTGCTGCCTCTAAAGTAAGCCTGTGCTAAGACCCCTTATGTCGTGCTTTAAGACCTGGTCCTCTAGTAGAAAGTATCTTACAAGTGCAACTACCTGATCCCAGGTCATCAAGGGTATTTTTGTCATGCAGAGGGTAAACATGAATGTGACCCTAATACACCTGTATCTTGCTGAAACCCCATATTATTTCATAACATGTTCCTTATCTTTCTTTGTGCAGGAGTTTTCCAGATTTCATCCAGAGATACAGCCAATGTATGACAGGATTCAAAACAATAAGAAAGAATGGAAAGCGTTGGCTGATGAACATGAGGCAAAAATTAAAGCCCTGGAAGAGGAAAAACTAAAGAGAGAGGGCATTCAGGCACCTAAACCAGGTTGGTAACACAATAAATCAAAAAAAGACATTTAAACAGTTAGGTTTTAACATAGGTTTAAGAAGAGAGGTCTCACATTCCCATCTATGCAATCTTCTGTGAGGTGGATATTGGAGCACCTTCCTTCTTTTCTCTGACCATCAGGCAGCTTTTGCTGCAACTGCGACCAGCTCTTTGACTGCTTGGCTTGGTGTACCATAATTGACTGCTTAGTCGCATGTGCGCGGCAGCAGTCTCAAGGCAATCAAGGTGAATCCTCTCTCATCTGATTTGCTGCTCTGTCCATTCAGCACTAGTGTGTCCCTGTTGACATGGTGGCACGTAAGTCCAAACTAGATATCCCCTGATGGTAAGCAGCAAAGTCCTGGCAGCAGCTGAGTACACAGAGGTTCAACCAAAGGGAAAGGAAGTTGTTGTAGGTGAACACCCCACTGCTAGCACTAGGGACTAGTGGAAAGGCAACAAACAACCATGTACTTTTAAATAATATGAAACTTTAATTAATTAAAAGCAGCAAGAAATAGTCGTAAATGTTGTTTCAAGATGTTACTGTGCTATAGATGCCCTATTTTATTGACCTTATAGAAAACAAAACATGTATTCTTATTTTTCAGCTCCAGCAGCGACGGGAAAGGAAAATGGTGGGAGTGTCCCCATAGGCGAACAACCACCCCAATCAAAAAGTTGTTCTATCTTATAAGACTGTAAATATTTTTTTTCTTTTTTTTAACGTTTTTCTTGGTAGAGTACCGCTGGCAATTGATAATACTGTACTGATCTAGCGGAGTATTGTGATTTGCTATAATTAAATCAATTTGCAATCTGTGTAAAAAAAAGAAAAACCCAGAGAAACATGATTGCCCCCAAAGAAAATTTTAATTCATAGTTGCCATAGGGGAAATGTATATAATTTAATTTTGTATTCTGAAGAAACTCAAAGCAACTATTAACAACCGGACTCTTTGGTGAAAGACAAGCTTGGTTTCTCCCCTAGTTAAATCTCCCCTGCTTGAGACGCCACACTGAAACCTAATGACGGTTCGAATGCCTAAATCAATTAGGCCATCTGTACCTCTAGTTTTATTCAGAGACGGAAAGAAGACTTTAGGGGAACAGTGGTAAAAATGAAGACATTTGTCACTGGTGATAGAGCACAATCCTCACCTATTGTAGCCAGATATACAGTATAGAAGATAAATGTATTTAATACATATGATTATGCATTACTGAAGGCGAAAATAAAGCCCTAAAGTTAAAATGTCTTTTGCTACCAAAAAGTAAACAATGATGGGCTGTACTAATATATGCATCAATGAAGTTGGAAACATGCAAAACATATGTTTCTACATCATCATGCATGGAACAAAATAATATGTATGGTACACAACTTACACACACACACTTATATATATATGTATATATATATATATATATATATATATATATATATATATATATATATATATATATATATACACACATACAGAGTAAATGACCAATCATGAGGAAAATATGAGAGCACACAAGCTACACAGGATTTTATTATCTATGCAACTGGCTCACTTTGCTAAATGCATGTATGTATGTATGTATGTATGTATCCTTATCTGTTTGCCTGTATATCACTCTGTATAGGGAATGTATATATTACACAGGTATGGTTTTCAAGCATGCTATGATAGCTGCGTGGAACTGAGTATTTATTAAATGCAGCACTGTGCTACTACATCCCCAACTTCAACCTAATGCAACCACACGATCATTCAAGTTATTAATATTAGAGATAGTAGTTTTTTCATGAAGTCTACTGAATGTATTTTTCTTGGTTCATCGTGTTATGCAACTTTTGGGCTTTCAGGATTATTGGTCTATTGCTAACATATGGTTTTGCTGTTGGAAGTATAAGCTCAGCACAATTATCTGTATCATAATAATATTTTTGTAACTAATTAAAAACACATTTATAAGCTGAAATGACGTGAGAGAGAGAATATCCATCTTGTTATTTGGTTTTATTGCTACTGGAATTATAGTATTAGTAACGTATATATACGAGATGTTCGCAATCAAATCTAATGGAGCTCAGTTGTGGCACATTTTTCATTTGAAGATAAACACAGTTATGAAAAATAACATAAATAATAGAATAGATGATTATTCATTATATACCTATAGTTGCAATTATGCCTTCTGATGTCAGTGATCTTTTGGTTGAACCTTTAGATGCAGGTGTTTCAGGAGTAAGCAGGAGGTCCATCACAAGAGATGTGGAACAGAAATAAAGAATTGTTCAACCCATCACTATTTTTCTGATTTCGCCATTACACTTTGGTCAGGAGTTACCCTGAATATCTGATATGGGTTCAATGTATTGGTCAGCATTTATGTCTTTTGATTTTGTACAGATTCTGTTGTCTCTTTGTAAATGCTCATTTTTTCTTGCATCACACTTTCTGTAGTTCTCCACATCCTTTTGGTTTTTATTGCTAAACTCTTATTGCTGTTGTCTGCTTATTTTTAGCATCTCTACATTCTACCCATATATCCTTTTAGTTCTTTCTTTTTTGTAGCGTATCGATCATCTTTGTTGTGCCCACTTACTCCATGCCACCGATAAATGAAACCCCCGGTTTGTTGTAACATGGGGGTTTTCATTGGGCTTTCAGATAGAACAGCATACAATACTGACGTTATAGATTCGATAATCATATGTGAAGCATATTTTAAATGAATTCATCCATTTTTTTTCGAACAAAGCAATAAAAAAAATTCTGACATTTTCTTCCTTTCATTCGTTTATCCTTGGAATTTACTCACGTAAATATAACGAAATGTAGTATATTAGTTGCAATGTATATAAATATGTAATTTTGCTTAATAAGGTTATGTGATTTGAGCAAATATAGTAACATGGGATATTGTTTTTCCAAAGAATCACAATAAAATAACTCTGACATACTAAGCTATTGGTCACCTTTGTTAGAAAATATTGAGTTAAGTTTTAAACATCTCCCCTAAAGAAAGAGGATCTGTTGGGTAGTAAAGGACCTTTCAATGTAATTTGCAACTAAGTACATTGTGTGAGTCTCCTGAATCGCTATCTATATCATGGTCTCTATATCTGGTCCTTTTTACATGTGGTATAGTGGGGGGGGGGGGTGACAGCACTCGGATAACTTATCCAGTCTGCCCATCATTAAACTAGAAACTTGATTTAATTTACTTTCCTTACCAATTTCTAACAGGAATAACAGGACATCTTTATTTGGAGTGCATGCAAATGGGTGCAAGTATCTTTTGGTTACCTGTGTGTGAGTGTGCATTCGTGTGAATGAGTACGTGTGAATGCATCTAGTTTGTATGTGTAGATGTGTAAGTGTGAATTAGTATAAGTGTGTATGTGTGAGTGTGTTTTCTCACTTTGCAGGGTAAAATCCCTATACTATTCTGGGTGCTAAACATTCAGGACTGTACTCATTGAGTATTAACTCTTTTGAGTGAGGGTCTGGTTTGGATGCCTGTGTGTTAGCTATTGATACATATATAACTAAATTACCGTTACTGTGTTTGAAATGTAAAAGCAAACTGTCAGAAGTTTGTGAGGAGGATAACCGCGCTGTCCTAAAGCAAAACAGTAATGCTAAATGTATTAAACGTTTGCTTCCATTACCATTTTCTTTACAAAAAAAATGTCCAGTGAACATCTGTGGATCCATAAAATGAGTGTGTATGTTTAAGTGTGTAATTGTGTTTGTGTATTTGTGTCAGTATATGTATATCCAACACCCCAGCTTGTTGGTTGGCAAAAAATGTGGTTCTGAGAGATTCCTTTTCATAATCTGATCAACAGTGACCTCATGTGGCAGCTGCTATGACGTGTCACACTAACTTCAAACATACAAAATACGGAAAACTCACTAATGGCTGCAAGATGCTACAATACCAAGCAAAAAAACAATGAATTAAAAAAAAATACAATAAATCACCGATGAGAATAGGTGAATTGTTCCAAAGGACCTCATTTTTAACAAAAGAATGTGTTATCTGTTCACTGGCCCCGTGAGAATGCTTCCACATACATGAAAAGCCCTCACAGCATATGGAAGCTGTAACGTATTAGTAAGCTAAGCATTACTGGCCAATGGTCATAAAGAGTTCTCGTGTTGATATTTTCAAGTGTAGTTTCAATTAATAAAAATAAATCAATCAATGAAAGCAAAATTAAATACATTAGTTATGTAAATAAACAAATGTGGAATTTTCTACTTAAACATTCCTCAGACAAAAATGAAGAAATTGAGCTTGACTCATCCTAGTATTGGAAGCTTGAAAAAAAAACCAGACACTGTATTTCTTTTTTTTTTTTCACTTGATACAGTGAGAAACGAAATTTACACTTGTATTTTAACTATATGAATTCACCAGGGATGGCTGGGCTCAGGTGGCAAGAGGGCATATAGTATCATCCCAAGACCCAGTTTTGGCTGGCCTGCTCACTTAGGAAGGGCTCATTGAAGTCAAGTGATAGTGTTTGTGCGTTAGTTATGGTAAGGGGGTCACTCCGTTTTCCATGCCCACTGAATCAGAATGTGTCATTCCATCCATTGGAATTCACCCTACTTTGGTTTCATTATTCTATTTTCAGTTCTATTATTACCCATTCATCCAGGAGAGCATTTCTGAGGTCAAGTACAGATGGTGGACGAGAAGGCCTGGTTTGCAATCTCCATTCCAGTTCATCTGCATTGATGCGGTTGAGGTCAGGGCTTTGTGCCGGCCAGTCAAGCTCTTCCACACCAAACTCATCTAATCATGTCTTTGTGGATTTTGCTTTGTGCACTGGATCAGTCATGCTCGGATAGAAAAGGGCCTTCCTCAAACTGTCCCCACAAAGTTGGAAGAATAGATTTGTCCAAAATGTCTTGGTATGTCCCCTTCAGTGTTTGGCTGCCCCAAGGCATGTTCTTTTGGGTGCCAGTATGCATTAGCGCTGCCATTAGCTGAATTAGAGTGCAAGCTTTATTGGTGAAATGAATTAGAATAAAAGCTTTATTACCTAACTGAATTCTATTACAGTGCAAGATTAATTGGACTTCTCTTGCGCATGCACCAACCCTCTGGAACTCTCTTCCCCGTGCTGTCTGAATCTCACCAACTCTACCCTCTTTCAAACGCTCCCTAAAAATATTTCTCTTCAGGGAAGCCTACCACTGACATAAACATCAAAACTTCTCTCTCACCCACTTACAACCCTTATCTCGCCCTACATTAACATCATTCACTACCACGCAGTCCTCACCTCCTGTTTCTCACCCCTCATCCACCTAGATTGTAAGTTCCTGCGGGAACCGGGCCCTTCATTCTGTCAATTGCTGTATTGTACTTGTCATTGTCTGTAACATTTTCATATTAGTACAGCGCTGCTGAATAATAATAATAGTAATAATAATAATTACATTTTATTTAAAGAACACTCGCAGATTACATGGTGTATTATAATAGGGGAGAATGTAAATTACCATAAAACTGGGCATTTTCACCGCAGATCCCTTTTGTCTGGTAATGTTTTGGTATCCAGGGCCTTATGAACTCTTAATCCAGGTCTACGTTAGAGCTGTATGAAACTCTGGGTAATTATGTGAAATATTATTGTGTATATATATATATTTTTTCCAGCACTAAAGAAAACACATTTCTGTCATTTCATTTAGACCATACACAGTTTAGTTTTATTTGTAGGTTGAACACATTTGCTATTTACAGTACATGAATGTAGAGATTCTACAAGTTTTTTTTTTGTGATGTAAACAAGAAACTCCTTATCCAGAGGAATAGAATTTGAATAAAAGAAGCCAGTCCAGAAAGTATTTACAACAATTTAAAATAGACTTTATACTCACTGGATAATATACTGAGCAATTTTGGTTAAATTATCTAAGAAACTATAGGATTTGACAATGTAAAAATACAATAAAACATTCTTTTTTTTTTCTTTATAAGGTCGACAGTTAAATCACACTAAAAAATAAAAAGAAAAGGGCATAATATTTCATGCCGCTGGAGGTTAACAATATGGTACATAAATAAAGGCAAAATAGAACAAAATTTAAAAAGTGACATATAAAAAAAGGCTCTACTGTTAAAAAAATAATATAATCATATTAACCATCAAGTGATTTATTAGCATAATTATTTTAAAAAATTAACTGATTAACCAGGTAATTATAAATATGAAACTGATGTGCCCCAGTGTGGTGAAATTTTTACACATTCCTTGTGAAAAGAAAGAAATCACATACAAACATGTCACGTTTAGAAATCCTATTTACCATTAAGTTGATTATAGTGCTCCAAACACTGCCATCTAGCGTACAGCATTCTAGATCCTGCGCTCTAGAACCGGGATGTCTAAATTGCACAATGTGTGGGCTTTATTGTTCTCCAGAGTTTATTATACCCGAAGACCACACAGTGGCAAAAACGTATTATTCCTGTGTTTCATGTGAGATTCTAGATTAGGTGATCTAGAACAAGCTAAAGCAAAGAAACAAAGGACTGATTGTTCTTTCATTCTATTGCTTATCATTGCTTAGGATGGACAGTAAAAAAAACAAATAAACAAAAAAGTATACATATTTGACATAAGAAAAAAATGGGAAAACGCGAGAAAGCAACAAAGGGACCTTATGTACAAGAACTGGATTAATCCAAGCAAGACAAAAACTATCTATAAGGACTTTGTACATTTCAAGTCTGTACATGTGATAAATCTAAACGGATAAATGGAAGAAAACGTGAATGGAGAAATAATTAAAACCAAACAGTTCAAAAAAATGAAACCAATCAAGACCATTTGGAAAAGACAGCCTGTTTTGAGTGGCCAAAAATGTGGATTTAGAGTGGGACTGTCAATTTAATGTCTGGTCTAACACCAGTTCCAAATGGAAGGCCCAATTAAATAAAAAAAATATTATTATTATTAAATGTGCATTTAAAATGTAACCTTTTTTTACCATCTAGGTATACATGCAGCATATAATCAGTAGTTTCACCATCACTCCTTGGAACTGTACATAATGTTCTTCATTTTCTAGTCCAAAATATGTTTTTTTTATACGATTTGGAGAAGCATAAAAAGCAGGGTGACTATGTAATAGTATTCAATATCCAACCGAATCATTTCTATAATAACATTCAATACCCAATACATGTTAGCAATACTCCTCTGCTTCAATAAGGTTTTTATGGGTAAGAAGAAAAAATACAATATTTCACTTTAATTTTACATATTTTAAATAATCATTGATAGTCTAATAATAAAAGCCTAGCCTGAACGTGCAAGTATCTTAATTAATGGGTTTATCGAGTTAACCTATTTACTTGTAAAGATAGATTTTACTTTTATGTCCGTACATAAAATACAATAAAATAGTTGATGAGAATATTGCAATACCACCACAATACAGACACAAGCACCTTTCAATAATGAGAAATCAGATCACGCCAGACACAAATTAAATCCTGTCACCATTAACAGAAAAATAATACTGGGGAGGGGGGATTTTTTTTAAATTTTATTAAACATATCATCCCATCTTCTGTGTATTTAATTAGATAACGATGTGGATATTGCTACTGAAATTGTCAGGCTATTTCTAAAAAAAACAAAAAAACAGGGGGGTTATTAATCAAAAAGGCTTATAATCAGTTTAATGATCAGCTCCTTGAGCAAAGTTTGAAAAAGTGATCATATCACTATAGCGGCCAATAGAATTCTCTAATCGTCAGGAACGTTCAAGTGGTTGCTATGGAGATAGGACCATTTTTAAAACTTTGCACCATAAGCTGATCATTAAACTGATCAGACGTCATTTTAATCAGCCTTTATTTTCAGCTCTAGGCTCCCTGCACTTAATATTTTTGCAAATACAAGCTTACGTCATAAACTGTTACCCTTTTTTTGTTATACATCAATACTCAAGGCAGACATTTTCGTTTCTACTAATGGGACGGAACTGGGGACAACATTATCATTTTGTTGGTTTCCAACTTTACCAAAACATTGGGAAAATGAAATGTTCCTTGTGCGTGAAACACATCAGGGAGTTTAGTCAATGGATGTCAAACAGCTATTTCTATATATTTAAATTATACGTCACTTGTATTTTTTTATTACAAGCTACCATTGAGATTAGGAAAGACAGACAGAAAAATGACCGAGTTGTGTGGTTTTGTGTTAAGTTGAGATTATTTGCTGTTACTTACATGTTATCATAAGACACCATATTGAGTTTACATTCATAGATGTTAAAGTACATACTTTTCCGAAAAATATAAAAAAATAAACGCATGGCTCTAATAATGAGGGTATACTGTAGATCAACCTCCCCACGAAACGACCTGTGCGTATTAGTCTGTGCAAGTATGCAAGCTTTGCATAAGTGCTGGACAAAAAGAAGTTTTCTATACAACGGTCTGAAGGCCTCAGGGAAAACAAAGTGATCTGCTCCTAAAATCTCTCCAATACCATCAATAACGTGTCCATCCATGAATCACCCACCCTGTCTAATGTATGAGGAATTCCAGATGATTCCGGACACCATAAAGAAGCTTGGTTGACCTTTAGAAGGAACCGCCACTGCCCAATATAGAGTCATGAACCTGCTATAACAAATGCTGGACCTTCAGGGGTTTTAATAATAGTCAATTTTGATCCTGTTTAACTTAACCCTTTCATCATCGGGTGGGGGGGGCACTTTTCAAAGCAGCCTGGATCAGGAAATACATCAGGTATTGTTCTAAAAACTATTAGCACGGAACAGAACAGTACTATTCACCATAAAGGTGTCATAATATTTGTATATATTTATATATATATATATATATAATCTACAGTAAACTCTATAGCAATCACATGTAAACATCATTGTTGTGTGGGAATACTATGACAGAGAAAGGCAGATCTACTAGAAGGTGTTTGCCAAAGAGGTACATTGAATCTGAGAAAAGGGTTAATGGGAACTGCTGGAAACTTTGGCAAAACAAAGGTAAACCCGAGCGAGAACTATTTAGAGAAGTAAGGCTATTTATCCTAAACTACACAAAATGGCTTATTCCTACATTCTATGCTACCCTGGTAAATATTCAAAGACATACATGTAGTATTAAGTGGATAGGCAGTCCCAGTACCCAAAGCGTAAATGAAGAGGTCCACTTCCATGTTCATGGCAGTGGGCAGAATGGCTTTTAAAATAAGTTGAAATGTAGGAGACGTTCGGGTCCCTACCGCCAAATGGCGTTTAGTACTTCAGCTGGAGAAAGTATATTGCTAAGTGTTAACGTGATTATTTTCATCAATTCATTATTTACGATAAAGTGACAAGGAGACACATCTCCTCTGTAGTCTTTGGAGTAAAACACAAATTATCCATGACAGCATTCAGTCAATTAAACACAAAAAGGTAAATGACATTAACCTCCTGTTAATAGAATTAATTAGAAATCAGGGGTGAGCAACAAGCATAGATCTAGTTCTTACTGAACCACAAATCAGATTATGCACACCAAGGGTCTCCGAGCCATAAATCCATCACCCTCAGCCAGCAACAACTCTATTAACAAGGTCTACTGGCTAAGGGTAATGTGCGCATTGATTGGCTGAACCGAGATCTAGATCAGCAACAGCAAGTGCGGCAAGCTGCTCAACCCTGTTACAAATACTGGATTGATGCAACGGATACAAATAACCAGCTCGTATTTGTTTACAGTAAGTGAGTGTATCATGGTTGATGTTGGATACAAAAAGTTGACTGTCAAAGTTGATGAAATGCAATTAAGATACTGGCTGAATAACAAATCACCCAAAGTGCTTCTAACATAATGCTCTTATGCTTAATGAAGTTAAATGGACTCAATGTCTAATTGAACAAAGTTAACAGTAAAAGAGGTGCAATGATAGAGGAATGTAATCATTACAAAGCTACAGGCTTATTGGTTGATCATGGTGGATATGTAAGTGGGTTTCTGTGTTAAAAAAGGGGAAGATTTATACTAAGGTGTTTTAAATCAAAGAGACGGCACAGCAAAAAGTTCTCCGATTCTCTGCTGAATCTCACATAATAACCTTAAACATTTCTGGTTGCCATCTCCAATCATCTGCCCACTCCTTATCTACAATCTACCGACCCATTAATCTAATCCCACCCAAAACCAGTTATATGAGCTGTATAGAAACATAATTATAGGAGAGCTTTCTCATTTGGTGCTTTCTCCTAGAATTACGACACCTTAGTGCATCCCCATCAGGATAAAAAAAATTAATTCTCAAACTTAACAGTTTACAGGTACTTTGGATCCATAAAATGTACTTAAATGTGGTTAGACCAATCTGTGAAGTTGCCAAAAAACAGTAAATAGCAGTGGTTTCACGTGTAAATATATAGTGCACAGGAAACATATTGATTTTGTTTTCATGAGCCAACACAAATCGACATATGTTCTAAACCGATTCATCGACCGATGGTTCATGGTCAGTTTATGAGGATTAACTCTGATCTTTTGCAAACACCTCACTACAGTGCATAGTTTAAATGAAGCGTACAACAATCCAAAATACAGTACATGTGAACCATAAATACATATTTTTTTTAAAGAATATACATCTTTTTGTCCTGTTAAAATCAATTTGTCATTTAGACTCTATTCACAAATGACTTTTTTTGTTCTCTACTTTTTTTTTTTAGTTTTTTAACACACTACAGACAAAACATTATGGAGAACACAGCTGCAAGTACAATAGGAAAGGGGAAGACCATACGCCTACAGACGCACCCAAAAAGCAAGGATTCTAAAATATGGCAGTGAGACAGCAACACCATGGAAAAATCACATACAGAAGCAGCTTTGTTCAATGTAAACATCAATTTGAAAGAATAAAGTCTTTTGTTTCTGTATTCCATTTTTTTTTTAACGTAAACATGTTGCAAGTGCCTTGACTGAGGTATAGAGGTGATCCTCCTTGGTTAAGGCTGTCATCGATGCAAGCTTCTCTGTGCCTCTTTCAGCAAGCTGTCAAAATCCATAGACTCATATTTACTCTTGGTTAAAGCTGGCGAGGACTCTGCATGTGAATCTAGATAAGATGAAATAGGGACATTGTTTAAAACGCACGCAACCTGTGCCCGCCATTCACGGCAAACAACTTGTAAGAACCATAAAGGTCCATCTAGTCGTTTTGTTGGAAAATCGCATGCTGAGAATGGTATACACTGAAAATACAAATCTGAATTATATAGAGATAGAAATAATTTGATGGCGGATTCCATTCGGCCCATCTAGTCTGCCCATTTCCCCACTGTAAAGACTCAAACACTAATAAGTCCTTGGTCATGTCTTAGATTCTACTGTATATAAAATCATGTATCTGAAAACACATTCCCACATACACACAAAGCTTGAATAAATATAGTGCTAGAAATACTCCAGCCATACAGTGTTCACATTGTCCTTTTATCAAAGGGACATTTTCATTACCTCTCTGCAATGTGTCCCTTACGAAAAAATTACTGCAGTTTTTCTGAAGTAATACTGCAGTTTTTTGGCCAAGAAAAAACTGCAATACTGCACTTTTACTGCATTTGTACTTCACTGTACTGCAGTTGTACTGCAGTTATTTTGGTACGGAAGTACAAATGCAATAAAGCTGCAGTACATTGAAGTACAACTGTAGGTTTGCAATATAAAAAAAGTGCAGTAAATGTGCAGTAAAACTGCAGTACAGTGAAGTACAAATGCAGTAAAACTGCAGTAAATGTGCAGTAATACTGCAGTAAAAGTGCAGTATTGCAGTTTTTTCATGTCCAAAAAACAGCAGTATTACTTCAGAAAAACTGCAGTAATTTTTTTGTAAGGGTTGGCCTAAATAGAGAAATACCAGACTGGGATCACCATTTGTGGCAGCTACAAAGCACGTAAACGCACGTTAAGTGAGAGCGTAAAGGTTTTCAGGAGTAAATAGGTGGTTTCCATATTTAAACAGACCCATCTGCACCAAAGAAAACTTTGCTACATAAAAATATAACAATTACTTTTAATAGCCACACATTTTCATCTATGATGATTAAATTAGGCTTTTCCCTTTAATGAAAATGTAACCTGTATTGTGACCCTATAAGGACTCCCAAACATCACTTACATGGTCAACTGTTTTACCTAGATCAGTGTATTTGGTCCAAAAGAAGTGCCTGAGTCCTCCATAGCTCAAGTGAAAGGAGGGTTCACTCTTTTTCCTTAGAGAGGCGCCCTTCTTCAATGACAAAGCCGCATGCTCCGAACATCGATACGTTATAAATCCATATTTTTCTCCCCTAAAAAATAGAATAAGTCAATTAAAGCTTTAGCAAGTCAGAGTTGCGTGATCATTATTCTATGTATTATATTTACTTATTGATTTATTAAGGCCCATCAAATTCCACAGAGTTGCACAATAGGTAATTTATAACCTTATAAAGGTATTACTTGCTAACTACCTCCAGTAATACTTTATTCCCAATTTTTATACCCTGACAAGGCACAATTACTTAGCCAAAAGTCATGGTGTTCCTAACATATAACTAGACAAAACAGAATCAACAAAACATAACTAAACAGGTTGTACCCAGCAACTTAGTTCTGCTCCAGTGGCAAGTGCAATATCATTATATTTGAACCATCTATATAAATGTCACTGCATTGGAACATTATTTAAACAAAAGTCATGTTTTAAGTTAAGTATACCTTAAGTTCTTACTAAAACCAAAATTCACAAAACATATCATACTGTAATTAGTACCACATTTCCAATATATACAATTGTGCAATAATAACTAATAACATTTAGTGACAAAATCATCAAGCTTTAACATGGAAGGGGTTAAGGTCTCTGATTTCTGCTGGAACACTGGCAAGCAAAATAATCGTTTTCAGAGATATGACAGATGAGTCCTCCATGAGAGTTTATCATGCCGTTAAAGGGTAATCAATATATGAAGAAGGCTGGACACAATTCCCCTTTAAAAGCTGAGACGTGTCTTACCTGTTTCTGCTCAAGACACGGCATTCAGTGATCTCTCCAAATACCTCGAATCTTTTTTTCAGCTCATTTGCGCTCATGTTGCTGGAGAGGTTTCTAATGTAGATCACGCGTCCTTCATTCTATATGAAGAAGAAAAAAACACTGACTGGAAATACTGGACCGAGGTCTATAGTGCTTTTACATCAAATGCAGGCTAGTATATAATCAGATTAGTGATCTACTACTGAACCTCTTCTTTTTATGCATAAATTCCTTTGCTCATACACTGTAGGCACCTTACGTCAACCATGATTATCCCACAATTATATCGAACCACTGTAATAAAATTCTACTGGCACATATATAATATGCAGCATAATGTTCTTATATAATGCTGGCCCACAACAAGGCTAAGTAATAAGCACAACATATCATCTGATCCTCTGTTTTAGGCTCAGGGGAAAAGGAAGAAAAAGAAACTAGCATCTGCTGAATAATGAAACATGCATTATGAATCAGACCAGTTATAACCCTCTTTAATGAAATTCTAAGATATTTGGCTAGTAGCGGTGTAATTTTAAAGGACATTATGGTCCACGTAAAAGATTGTTAGAGTGTAGAACCCCTGTGGTAACAGGAAGGAGTCTACTTTTTTCCTACACAGATGACTGAACTTTTCTAAGTGCTTATTCACTAAACTGTGCAGGCAAGTTACAGTCTCAACTCTATATCACTATTTATTTTAAAGGTGAGCTCCTTATTGCTGGCCCTGTCTAGTGCCTAGTTAAATCAGCGAGATGTTTTGACAAATATGTCTTAGCCAATCAAACATGCATGAACAATAAATGGATTTATTAGGGTTAGCAATTGAGCTCATATACATACACATATACAGTCACATGTCTTCTTTGTTTGGAATATCGAACATGTAGACCAAGGGTGTAAAACCCCATCTAGACACAGTCATTGTGACTCCTGGGTCGTAACACGTGCGTACGTAGATTGCACACTCAGCTCACATGTGACACATTCTGCACTTGGACCTGGAGCAGGTTCAATGCCCTCAAGCGCATGTCATTTCTTACCAAGAATTTTTTTCACCTAACCTTCATTACAGCCTGACTCTAACACATGTTTGGCTTGACTTCTACCGAACAAGCTTGTAACAAAAGGTTGCTTGTTCACCTGCACCTTTGGCATGAGTTGGTAACCCGAGGTTCCTCAGCAACTGATCTGCAACATCCCAACATCCATTATAGGCAACCAAGAGAGAGTTGAATAATTATGTCTTGGAATTCGTGGAATGATGTAATTATGTCATGGAATTCAAAACATACGTAGTTGCTATGTTATTTGTAATATCATCAGGTCACTGCACGACACTACTTACAATTGCCTTTTCTCTTCTTTTTTTAATCTGCCTTTGGCTTACGTTTTCAGTCTGTTGCTGCTTTTCATTACTATCACATCTGCACAGGAAAAGATACATGGCATATGTGAGTAAAAATACGCAAAAATGATATGTATATATTCATTGATTCACCCAATACAAGTACCCACAGAGAAGCTTCCGTGTCCATTATACAAAGAATAAATGTACCAGCAAATGAATAATTTACAACCATAACTGCATTCATCGCACATACCCCAGGCCAATATAATGTTCTGTGACAGGCTACTGAGTATTTGGTCTGGCTACAAACAGTAACCTCAACTCCGTCAGCTAAGATGGAGCGCAAAAAGATGGTTGATTTAGATTTTTTTCATCAACTTAAAGAAAAAATGGTCAGAAACTGCACTACTGCATTAACTGCTAATCAGTCAAAAGGACACCCTTTTCATCCCACTAATTTCTGACCACCTTTTCTGAAAGTCCACGAGATACACTAATGTTCCAAAGTATGGAATATGT
This sequence comes from Spea bombifrons, assembly GCF_027358695.1. Lineage (NCBI taxonomy): Eukaryota > Metazoa > Chordata > Amphibia > Anura > Pelobatidae > Spea > Spea bombifrons. The sequence continues at coordinate 33,557,838 of NC_071090.1, read as the reverse complement.
TTTATCTGAAAGAAACATGCGAGATCGTTTTAATCATTACATACATCCCTCCAGATATACCTGGAAATACTCCTACTCTCTGGTGAGCTGTGCCGTGATGATCGAAGGCTGGATCGTGTGCGGGGACAGCACTGCAGCTTGTTTTTGGGGGGAGGGCTTCCTTGAGCGTATATGTTGGTTCTGTGAGGGGTCAGACAAGATAAGTCCTCTGTGGGAGAGCTGCATTCACTGTCACTGTACTCAAAAACTGAGTCATATTTAGGGCTGTTACATCCACCATTGCTTTCCTCTTTAAGGTTATTATCAGGAAAACCAAAGTGCTTGGTGAGACTGGCTCGGATTTCATGGTCCTTTAAAAGTTTGTTGCCCCCTTTAATAGACCTGTTGCTCTTGATTTCAACATGTGTCTGCTGTGCTGGAATCACGTGCTGCTTAAGCTTCCTTTCCATGTAGCTAGGCAGATCTAGAGACGTAAGGATCTTCCTTTGAAAGCCAGTATCTGATTTTTTCACCTGGCAGTAATCATGGTCTCCAAAAGATCTGGAAAATGGTCTTTTTTGTCCCTGTGATTCACAGTTTCCTGGAGGATCACTAGTCCGACTCAGGTGGGCATATAACTCAGTCCTTTCTGGGTGTTTTCTAGAATGTTTCCTGTTTATTGAAAGAGGTTCTCCAACTGCCTCCATATTGGAAGGCGAAGAACTTAGTGGTTCACTATTATGATTAATTTCAGGCTTGTAATGATCCTCTTCTGTGTGCTTGTATGGTGGGGTGGTCGGTGGTGTCAGTCCTTAAAGTCAAACAAAAGATATTTCTGACATGTAACTCATGTTATGGCGGGCTGGAGCTCCTCATATTTTACAGAAGGCTCCTAAAATTATTTGCTTTGTTTTGATGATATCTATGGATATAATCCTTCCACACTATTGAAATTCTCCAGCTAACTTCTAGATTTTATATAGTTTTTTACTAGCTTTGCTTTTAGTATTATTTTTTAGAATCCCTGGTAAAATGCAGAATGCTACAGTACAAAAAAGTATTCATTACCTATGATTTATTCTACTTATTAATAAATACTGTACAAATACTTGGTTTTCACTATATATAATAGCCATGAATAAAATACTTCAAATGTTGACTATAACAATTACCTGCAGTTCCACAGAGCTCCACACTAAGGCCTTGCTCGTAATTTCTCTTCTCAAACGTAGAATCACTGCAAAGTAATTTGAAAAGGAGACATGTAAATCACAAAACAGGAGGAAAAATACTGAAAGGCATTTTTATACTAAAAATACAAACACCAACAAAACAATCCACTAGAGGTCGGTAAAAGATATATTCTGGCATGTGTGCGCTCTAGTATAGTCAGTGCTACATCATTTCTTTAAAAGCCTAAACTGAGTACACAGTTAGATAAAAAAAACATTCAACTTTATGTTGTATCACAGTATGGGGTTTATTTACTAAAGCAGATACACAAGATATTGGTTTCAAGTCAATGAATTCTCTGTGTATTACGAATGGCTAACCCTTGCAGGTTTCTTCTGCTAGAGTAAGCCGATAACATTATCGGCTTGTTAAACAAACAATATTTTACTTTTTGGTCTTCCAGGTTGAGTTGTTAGTATAGTTACAGAGGTAACACAAGTAACTTAACTCAGAAACTACCTGACAGCACTCAACTAAGCCAACTCTACCAGAAACGTGTCAATTTCTGAAATGTCAACAAAGTCCTGTTGGGTGGAGTTGACACCAAGTTAAATATTAAATGCTGTGTTGGTCATTGAGTCTATGGGCTTTATTGAGTTTAAAGAACATCTAGGTCAACTTGCCTCCTCCTGGTGAATAGATATGAGGGTTAAAAAACTATATCAGATCAAGGCAGTAAGTGATCCCTTCAGACCAAAAACAGATCAAATTCGATAACACAGTTGGTTACAGTAGATTAGAATCATTCTAAGAATCACTCTCTACTCTGTCACAGAAGAAGAAACCATTTATAATTTATTGTTTGTTTAAAAAAAGGTTTACATATTATGCAATTCTGTAGATTACAGTCAAACCTTCCCAAATAAAAGCATTCAACTCGTACCTCTGTGGTAATGAAAGCGGCTGGCATCTGGGGGTTTCTACAAATGTAAAACGAAAAAAGCTTTAATTTTGATAATGAAATAACAAAGCTGAAGCACTAGACTACAAGCAAGAATGGGTAGATTACGGTGAAGTTCATATAATAAATATTTTATATCACCATTATATGATTGTTGAAACTGCTGAAATTTTCTTAATTGTAACGGAGCTGTACTTCGGTAGCATATTGCATTAGCAAAGTGCAAGAGTTTATTTCAAAGAAGGAGAAATGTTATATAGAAAGAGGTCATAATCTAAAACTATATGTAAAGTAAGTTTTACTTTACTGAGAGGATGTAAGTTCCTGCGGGAACAGGGCCCTCCATTCCTCTTGTATCTGTATGTCAATTGCTTGTCATTTTGTACTTGTCGTTATCTGTAAATGTTTTACCTTGTACAGCGCTGCGGAATCTGTTGGCGCTTTATAAATAAAGTATAATAATAATAATGTGCCATCCAGCAGCTGTAAATGCTAAATCAGACAAATGGGCAGACTACATGGACCCAACAGTTCTTATCTGACGTCAAATTCTATGTTTCTACAAAGAGTGTTAATGGTGGGATTACAGGGTTACTGGAAAACTCCAAAATCCTGCTGGGTTTATTTAAACAAGTACAATCATTTTAGTAAATAATTTCATTACTTTGGTATGTATTTTTTAACCAGTTAAATGTTACGTTAAGAACATGATGAGGAGGTGTTAACAGCTAACATGGCTATTTATTTGGGCCCAGTTTGGGCCCAATGCTGCCAAAATGTATTGAACAAATCATGGGGAATGTATTCTTTCTAGTAACTGAGATTTGAAACAGTATAGGCGACCACCACAAAACATCTTAATTGTGCAGTTATACGGGAACAAGAGATGAGAGATGCCATAGCGTATTTTTTTATTCAAAGTACGTTGATATCTGCTGATGGTATCCTGTTGATGGTCAAAAAGTATAAAATTTATGTGGTACAATCTAACAAAACTATTGAACTCTTGAATGTGTTAGCGAAAATTAAGTTGTCGATTGTTAATTCAGGGGCTTTGGTCCTCCTTGTTCAAGGCCTTAGGACATTGAACAGTTCTGTATCTCATCATGTCAGCATGGACTGTACAATCAGTCTCCTGGCTGTCCTCACAGATTTACCTACGCTAATTAAAGGTAGAGCTGAAACAACGAATCGATAAAATCGATAATAATCGATAACGGAAATCATCGATAACGATTTCCGTTATCGATTAATCGAGTGATCAATTCGTTGTTGGAGCACTCGGCTCCTTTTACTTACCTCCGCGAGCGTTCCCCGCTTCTGCTACACGCTCTGCAGTCTCCGCCTTCTTCTAGCTACGTGACGGATGTGACGTGTTCCGGTTCGCTCTGTGCGAGTGGCTCCACTCGCACAGAGCGGTTCGCTCTGTGCGAGTGGCTCCATTCGCACAGAGCGGTTCGCTCTGTGCGAGTGGCTCCATTCGCACAGAGCGGTTCGCTCTGTGCGAGTGGCTCCATTCGCACAGAGCGGTTCGCTCTGTGCGAGTGGCTCCATTCGCACAGAGCGGTTCGCTCTGTGCGAGTGGCTCCATTCGCACAGAGCGATTCGCGGGGGTGGGGGTCCACGGCGGGGTGGGAGTGGGGTTTCAGGGGATGCAGGGCAGGGTGTGAGTGTGGGTGCAGGGCAGAGTGGGGGTGGGGGTGCAGGGCAGAGTGGGGGTGGGGGGTGCAGGGCAGGAGACTGGGTGCAGGGCAGAGTGGGGGTGGGGATGCAGGGTGTGAGTGTGGGTGCAGAGCAGAGTGGGAGACTGGGTGCAGGGCAGAGTGGGGGTGGGGATGCAGGGCAGGGTGTGAGTGTGGGTGCAGGGCAGAGTGGGTGCAGGGCAGAGTGGGTGCAGGGCAGAGTGTGAGTGTGGGGGCAGGGCAGAATGTGGGGGCAGGGCTGGGTGCAGGGCAGAGTTGGAGACTGGGTGCAGGGGCACAGTGCAAAGTGCTGGGTGCAAAGTGCCAGTGCTGGGTGCAAAGTGCCAGGGCTGGGTGCAAAGTGCTGGGTGCAAAGTGCCAGGGCTGGGGCAAAGTGCTGGGCGCAAAGTGCTGAGTGCTGGGTACAAAGTGCTGGGTGCAAAGTGCTGGTGCAAAGTGCTGGGTGCAAAGTGCTGGATGCAAAGTGCCAGGGCTGGGGCAAAGTGCTGGGTGCTGAGTGCTGGGTACAAAGTGCTGGGTGCAAAGTGCCAGGGCTGGGTGCAAAGTGCTGGTGCAAAGTGCTGAATGCTGGGTGCAAAGTGCTGGATGCAAAGTGCCAGGGCTGGGGCAAAGTGCTGGGGGCAAAGTGCTGGGTGCAAAGTGCCAGGGCTGGGTGCAAAGTGCTGGGTGCAAAGTGCTGGGTGCAAAGTGCAAAGTGCTGGGGCAAAGTTTCTTGAACAGTAATAGTCCACCTCTTTTCAGAATGTTTGGGGTTATTTTGTTTCATAAATATTGTGTTTGGGTTCTTGTACTTTGAAAATATTGTTTTTTATTACATCATAACAAAATAAGAATGTTAATGTAAATTTTAAGTTGTTTTTTAACATCCAGTTCATTAAATTCTTTTAAATAAACGAAAAATTTGCATATTGTTTTTTTTTATCCGATTAATCGATTAATCGAAAAAATAATCGGCCGATTAATCGATTATTAAAATAATCGTTAGTTGCAGCCCTAATTAAAGGCACACATATCTTATATATTAGCCCTTGAGAAGCACAGTTGTCCTGTCCAAGGAGAACCTTGATTTCAGTGAAGCGTATCTAATATCCTTTATTACGATGTCATGTGTTTTTAACAGTAACTAATACACCGTGTTACAAAGAAAGTCAATACGAGATTCAACTAGGAAATGCTATCCAAAAAACAGTACAAAAAGAAAACTGTATGGGAAATGCAAATCCACAATAAGGTGCCACAGTATTCAGCTTAAATGCGGAGGAATCTCTCTTTTTATTTTATTAAGCATTTACTTTTCAGTAGTCACATATCAGATTTCAGTTTTGTAAAGCTCTAAAACACGGGTTATATTGACTTACAAATTAAGCAACATGCTTAACCAATCTGTCATTACCTCAGATCAAAGCAATGCCCAAAGTATGCATCAAATGACACATTAAGGATCTGGTTACAACACTTGGGCATCCAATTTTGTAAACCAGGACAAAAAAAGGATATGTGTGCTACATTATATACTGTGACCAAGACAGGACTTTCAACACTGTCACGGTATTCTCCACACATTTACTTGCCTAAAATGTCCTCAACTTACCTTGCGGACAGAACTGTTTGGTGATAGTGTTTGCATGCAGTTCATGGGAATCATTTCCCAAAACTTCTGCTCTGGCAATATCCACTTCATCCGTTGGATCCAATAATTCTTCAACTTCAACCTCAGCTATCTGTTCATCTTCATCAAAAGCTTTCACTGCTGGGACAAGTTCTACATCAGCAGCTATCTGTTCCCCACAGGTCTGTGGAGGCATGTCCTCATTGAACCAAAGTAATTCACTAAATTCTGGATTAAGTCTGCTTGATCGCCTAACTGCATAAACTGAGCTTTCCTGTTTTGGAGCTGTTTTAACAGTGAAATGCTCCTGAGAAGCATTTGTTGGTTTCCGAGCAACTTCGACAAGTCTGGTATCCTTTTTAAGAGCCGGACATGACTTATGGACTTTCTCAAATTCAGTTTTAATACTTGCACCCAACCCTAATTTCAACCCTTCTTTACCGTGAGACAGAGAGCTGACGCAGGAATCGGAGAGAGATGCATATACTGGTTGAGCTAATCTGTATGGCTTGCTTACATCCCCCGAAATGTCCTTTGCTAGTAGTTCTTTCAGGATAGAAAAACCTGAACCCGTCCACTTACATTTACTAAACGAAGGGCAGTTTCGCTTTTTAGGACCCATCTTACTGGCTTCATTAGAACAAGGTGATGTTTGCCGAGTAGATTCCAATTTGGGTCTTTTTAAGATGGTATTACAATGCTGGTGCTTCTCATTAGAGGGCTGCTTCTTTATAGGAAGGCAGTAGGTGTGCATATATCGAATGAGGTCCACCACTGCACGTTTCTCTCGCTCACAGGTAAATTGTGGTTTGTGATTTTCTAAATTGGGGGACGATGAGGAGTTCACAGAGCTATCCTCATTATTTTCATCATCATTTGAGTCACTGTCTTCTTCCTTGGAGCTGTCCTGATTTTCCTCTTTTGAAGATGAGACAGCAGTCTGAGGAACGGTAGATACTAAATGCCTGTGTAGCTCTGTACAGCTTCGACTCTGTGTTTGGAAAAGTCCAGCCTGTCTATCTGTCGGGCTTTCCACCTGTAACAAATTGTTAATTTTTAGTTAACACAGCCATGAAATTGTCTGCATGAAAACAATCGCAATGTATTAATGTGATGGCAGTCTACATTTTACTTCACATTGTAAATCTTCTCTAAATATCTCAGGACTGCAGAACAAAAGTCTCGAAGGGCTACAGAAAGGCCAGGAATGTTGAGTATCAGTCCCTAAAAAACAATGTTTAAACGGCACTCAGGATGCGATATCTAAAAACTGTGGCCTGATTATGGCCCTTGGGGACTGAAATTGTCCAGACCAATCTTACATATGGCCAATTCACTTCCACCTGGACAATGAGTACATTTATTTTGATAAACAAACAATTTTCAGTTTTTTTCCCCAGAATTTAATTAGTTACGAAGTAAAGATAAACTCAATAACATTGGTTAAAACAAAACACCCCAGTTGTTTTTGTACAGAATGTTGAGCAAATACTTAATTGACAGATTATTAACTGCAGATTATGCGGGGCCAACCTGGCCTTACATGAAGGGAAATTTGCTGGGCTTAGCCCTTTATAACACATAGTCAGTGAGCTAAACATATTCACAGCCTATCAACCTCATCTACCTATACTAAGTGGATATGGTGAAAGTAAAAGTTGCCCACTAAAAACTATTTTTAATCAAATTGATCAATGACTCTTGACAGAGTAGGATTTAAGGAGAACTGGACCTATTTCAAGAACCTTTACTATATTTAGCGTTGAAAAAGATTACCTTTGAACATACTCGAAGAGGACGGAATTTAGTTGTTCCCTGACGCCGTATATTGCCATCATTGGGAATATCACTGTTCAATGGCGTCTGAGCTGGAGAAAGCAGCAACTTCTTCAGCTGTAAAAACACACGGTGAAGACACATCAGAGTCCATATAAGATAGACAGTAAACAAAGCACGTCTATTTACATACAAAGGCGTAAATCCACTTATGCTATTTATTAAATAAGGTCTAACATCTCATGTATCTTCATAGTTTAGTTTGGTGCTGGAAATTATTTAAAAGCTAATTGCCCAATAATTGTATAGATACAATCAGTAAGTCTTTTTCCACGCTTCCATCTACTAAGGTTACAAGTACTAAATATCTTATGACTGACATTATGAATGGTATACATTCAAGCCATGAAATGTGTCTTCCCAACCATCCTCATAACTTTCAGAAATGTATTTGTAACATTTCATCATTAAAGTAACGATCATGTTATATTTTAAGTAGCAACCTTGGAGGAAGAGAGGGAGTTTTCCGCTTTATATTTTTTTATTGAACCATTTTAAACAGAGTGCATTATTAAAACCAGTAGTTATTGAAGGTACAACTCTGTGAAGTGCTATAATAAGTTACCGCTTAGCTCATCTTGTCATATAAATTATTTAAGGGTCATAGAATTACTCAGTCATGCAAAGGATCCCATCAGCAAAGTGTTTTTCAGTAGAGTTGCAGAAACAGGCAAAATATATCACTTGCGTATAATTATATTTAGCAAACATAATGTGGCCAAATGACTTGATTATTAAGCACACAATTAATGATGTTTGCCGAATGATCTATTACAATTCCAAATTAAGAATCCGAAGTAATAGAAATACAAAAAATATAATTCTCCTATTCTTTTCTGTCTTCAAATAATCTGAATAAAGATCAATATGTCCCATGTTCTCCCATACACCTGCACGGTTTGGTGACCTTTAGCCAACACAATTTGCCTAAATTATAGAAGTTGTAGTCTATTCACAGCAATTGGTCTACTGTTTACCAAATCTTTACTAGATTTATCACGTGAATAGTAACAGAAAGTTAACATCTCTAATAAGTGAAATGCATGAAATAAGCGTTTCAATCTCTTATGTTTTGACAAAAAAAGATCTTGTATTTAGTTGTCCATGTGAATGTTTACAGTACATTCACATGAATGATATGATATGGTAACCCGTGACATAATGAATCATGTAAATTATGGTGATAAAGCAATTCTGTATGTAATACAAAATTTTCCAAAAAATATACGACAATGACCATATCACCATAGAGACTGTCAAGATATGTAGTACAGTAAGAAATTGCAAACATAAAATCGAATAAATGTGTTTCAGACCCTGATTTCTAGGAAAGATTTCTATAATAAAGTGTGCCTCTATTTTGGGATCCATAACTGTAAAGGCTTCTATTGATCTCACACCTGCATGCAATCCCACAACAGAGTGCTTTTTTCCATAAAGTGAAAGCAAAGTGCTAGGAAATGGAGGCGTGTTAAAAACAAAATGGCGGACTTAAATGCAACACCACTGGTAGCCTGAAGGTAGCCAGAGACATGACAGGTACATCCTCCATATATTAGCAAAGTGCTTAAGGGTTCATTATTTCTGTAAGAGTTGGAACCTCGACCACCAGCCACATAAAGCGTGAAGCCTCTTGGGCACGCGCAGCAGCTGAGGAAAAAGCCTCATTAAATAAATGCTGTGTGTGGGATAAATATACATACACATTTACACAAATAACATGGATGAGTTTCGTATTATTTGTTTAAAGCCTTAAATGAAAAAATTCAGACCTTTGTTGCCTATCATACCCATGCAGGCGTCTATTCAGGGTCTCATCCATTTCCACTTTAAACAGTAGGAAGTGGTTCTTACTATAGACAGCTCATCTTCAGTTTCTGGGCTCTTAGGGGAATCACATGGGAAGCTGGGTTTGGCCAAGAGGGCAGGTAAGGGGCAGAAGTCCCCGTCTCCCGAGGATATGAAGGCAGACAGGCTGATGTCATCCTCCTGTATATCATCCAGTGTCTGTGTGAGGGCTGCCAGTAACGCCTCATTTTCACTGTCTATAATCTGAAGAGAAACAACATGTTGTTACCATTGTGAAGCAATGAATGCATCCCTCAAGAAGTTATCCATCAACACTTAAAAAGATGACCTGTGTACTTCACTTACCGCAACCTCGCTTACCTCTGCAGCAGACGAAGCGGATAAACCTTACCGAAATCAAATCAACGTATTCATTTATTCTAAAGTTTATTAACAGGAAAACATGATGAACTTTTACGGAGCATTTTTCAGTTTCCAAGGCAAAAATATTTTACATTACATTGCAATTTACCATTCCCTGATAAATTATTACCGATAAAATAATTTCTGGGAAGGCATTCGGCAGTACTAGGGAATATGTTTCCAATCCAGTATTAGCTGTTAAGGCGTTACATGTAGCTGAATAGGTGGAACTTTAAACTGCCTCTTAATGCTAATGTGGTTTAATTAGCCAATGAAAAAAGATGTGTGTGTGATGTCATTTTTGCTGTACAGTCAACACATGTAAATTATGTAAATGATATGGGCACACAAAAAGTATAGTAGTTTCTTAAATAAATTTTATATCATTGCTGCCCCTAGTAACCAGGGTTTGAGATATAATGTATCCCTGTTTTTTTAAATATCGTACTTAAGTACTGATTTATACAAAAAACTGAGAAACCCAAAAATAATAGGCACATACATGCAATCAAAGCAATTGCAGCTCTGTGCAAATAACTTCATACAGGGTGGTATAAAATTATTCATAGGGAGAACTTGGGTAAGGTCAATGACAGGTTTATTAGCTGCTGACAGAAGACATTTTGTACAACACTGTATCCGATCATGAAATATTATCACTTAAAACTGCAAGACACATAAACTGCGAGACAATCTTTTACATTTACTTCCCAAATCCTTCATGTTTATGTTTCCCCAATCCTCAACTGGACTAAACGGTGAAAGTTGACTCTGGGGTTAGGAGACCATCAAAGTGTAATTGATTGATTATTACATGAAAAGGAAAGGCCTTCAGTCGGCCTCTGGTGCAATTTCATTCGAGAGCTGAGTTACTGCCAATCTCTGGTGTAACCTAGGGGTAACCGGGCTCCAAACTCCCTGTAGACTTATCACAGACATTTGCTAGAGTCTTCCAGATATCGGAGGTGTTAAATAAAAGACGCTCAAAATGCTGTCATCTACTTTCTGTAGATCCCCAGAGCATGTGGTGTAATAAATGGCTCAGTGGCCAATCTATAATACCATCACACCGAAAATATTCAGCTGCACAAAGAAAGCTACAGAGAAAGGACAATTCTTTGCAATATGAAAATCAAATACAGAATAGCGGCTTGTGGTTAATGTGGACCTGTGATAGAAAATTACAAAGGTGTGGTAGAGTATCTATGCTTCAAAACTAACTTCATGTTTATAAAATAAAAAATACACAATAAGCCATTGGAGTAGACAAGTATTATGCTGGTGTCAAAAGAAATGCTTTAGTGATATTCATAAAAAATTGAGTTCATAAAATAGTAAATGTTTAAATGTTGCGTAGTATAGTATTGTTCTTATTATAGAAAATAAAAAGCAACTGCTACAGTTTTATTGCCTGATATCAATATGGGTGCCCGCTCCTTTGGCTCTATTATGAGTAGCTTTATGACTCTGGGTCACCTGAGGTAATCGAAAGTGGTATCAGTGGGGAAAAATATGTTTGTAGCTGAAACGGGCAATGTAAGCACTTAAGAACTATGTCAACATATAAATATTTCTCCTACAAATGTTGGGTTT